>NW_026970200.1:0-300000 GCF_028390025.1 Pseudophryne corroboree | reverse complement strand
ACGTCTGCATAGGAAAGTATTTCTCCGTCGTTCACATCCGGAACTATGACTGCTAATATAGCGTTTACCAGTCTTTCCACCCAGCAGAAAACTTTTACGGCATCTGCCATTGCCGCTTTGCTCCTTGTCCCGCCCTAGCGGCTTACTTACACCACACCTGTCAAGTCATCCGACAGAATTAACACGGGCAGATCACTAAGCATATGTTCACTGAAAATAGCTCTTAATTCAAGAAAGCTTATTGCAGACAAGCTTCCCAGCTTGACCTTTTCCTCTGGAAATACTTCCCTTGCAAGGACTGCTGCCCAGCCTCGGAGATCTACATGCATGGACACCAGGATCTAATCCTGGATTCCGAACCTTCGTCCATCTAGGAGGTGAGAACTGAGCAGACACTCCACGAGCGATATCCTGGCCAATAGGATTATATTCTGGCGCATGTGCAGGTGAGATTCGGACCACATTTCCAACTGGCCCCGTGAAAACCACTCTGGCATTAGACCTGCTCACCGAAAAGCCTCTTAGGCCGCACCATCTTCTTCATCAACGGAACATATTGATGGATTGTCACTGCAAATCTGATCCGACTCCGGATCCTCAGACCTCTTTCAACAGGAGAGAACGTCAACCGTTTCGTATCTACCCTGATATCCACCTCCGACGTCTACGTCGTTGGGAAAACAGCCATTCCCTGTGTTGAAGAACAGTCAGAGAGAAACAACGATTTGCACTTGTGTCTTGACCTCGCCTTAATCAGGAGAGTGTCCCAGTACAGAATAACAATGGCTCTCACTAGTGAAAGAATACCATCCTACTGCCATCACTCCAGTGAAATGGCAAAGACAGTCCTGGATATCAACCCAGGTAAGCTGAATGCAGAGAAAAATTCATCTAAACCCCTTTCTACCTTTACGTGCTGGGGCTCCCTGGCCTGAGAGATTCCATCCTGTAGTTCAACTTCGTAAGGAGAAATCTCTGTTTTCCCTTTTTTTTTTTTTACCAGGAACTGCAGGACAATGCCCTGACCTTGAAGCAACTCTGGTATGGCGTCGCGTACTACCTCCCCTTCCAGAGGGGAAACGGCAAGATCTATTTGAAAAATCAGTGAGGGAAACCATCTGTAAACGCCAGTATGTCGCTCTTTGGATTCTATAATTAACTCACAGGTCCAAGTCCATTCCCGGACTGACTGAAGAGTAGTAGACGAGTTCCCACCGGAGTGGCCTCCAGCCAGATAGACCCAGCGACATGCGGTGGATGTGGTAGAAACAGAAAATGACACCCGCTTCAGCGAACCTGACAAGGCTGCAGAACTCTTACCTGTTCACCTTCCACAATCTGCCCCGAAAGGGAAAAAAAAACGGTATTGAACCGGTTGAAATGACTGCATCCCACAGCAGAATGCGTCACCAACCGTTGTGAGGGAATCTAACTCACGAAGTTAGACTTACCAGTGGTATCCGCCAACATTGACTGAACTGAGGCATCCCCAAACAACGGTACACCGTCCCAGGGAAACACTGCAGTATCTCTCGTAGTCAGCCTCAGCATTTCTTCTGCAGTCGCATGGCAGCCTGCCGCCATGTTATAGAGCAGAATCAACATAAGACACACACCCTCTCTCTTTAGGGTAATTCTATCGGATGCCTTTCCGAATACAAACACACCCCCATGCGCATGCAATGCAAATAACTCCAAAGCATAGAAATAAAATATCACGTAGCTTCCTGTGTACGATCCTTTGTGACAGGGCCCCGTGCAGACCAGGAGTTGACTTTTACAGTATTCTATCTGCGGTGGGGGGGAAAATAAACATTCTGACTCCTTGTGAGGATCTGAGACCAACTCGTCACGGCTGACCTAGAGCTTTATCAACAGAGCGACCAGCACATGAGAAGGAATAAGAGATAGTATTCAGAAGCTAAGAGATAGTATTCAGAAATTCCTTGAAGTCAATAAGATCATTAAAAGGAATCAACATGGGTTTATGAAGGACAGATCCTGTCAAACCAACTTACTTGGCTTTTATGAAACAGTAAGCGCAAACCTAGATCAGGGTAAAGACGTGGATGTAATCTTTTTAGACTTTGCCAAAGCGTTCGATACTGTACCACACATGAGACTTATCTACAAGCTACAAGAATCAGGGCTAGGAAGCACAATATGCACTTGGGTCAAAAACTGGTTAGATAATAGGGAGCAGCGCGTTGTGGTTAATGGATCTTTTTCAACTTGGACTGAAGTGCTAAGTGGTGTGCCGCAAGGCTCAGTATTAGGACCGCTATTGTTCAATATTTTCACTAACGTCCTAACAGAAGGTCTAGAGAGCATGGTGTCAATTTTTGCAAATGATACCAAATTGTGTAAGGCTATAAATACAGAGGAGGATGCCGAGTCTCTTCAGAACGACTTAGTTAAATTAGAAGCATGGGCAGCCAAATGGAGAATGCACTTCAACACAGACAAGTGTAAGGTAATGCACTGTGGTAACAAGAACAAAAATTACACCTACCTACTAAATGGGGTAAAATTAGGGGATTCTGTACTGGAAAAGGACTTAGGTGTCCTCATAGATAGCAAGCTAAGCAGTAGTATCCAAAGTAGGAGTGCAGCAAAGAAGGCTAATAAGATATTAGCATGCATAAAACGGGGTATTCATGCTAGGGACGAGAGTATTATACTCCCGTTATATAAATCACTAGTGAGGCCACACCTTGAATACTGTGTACAATTCTGGGCACCGTACTACAAAAAGGATATCCTGGAGCTTGAAAAGGTACAGAGGAGGGCGACCAAACTAATTAAGGGCACGGAGACGATGGAATACAAGGAAAGGCTTGAAAGACTAGGCATGTTTACATTGGAAAAGCGGAGACTAAGACGGGATATGATCAACATCTACAAATATATAAGGGGACAATACACAGAGCTTGCGCGGTACCTGTTTTTGGTTAGATCAGGGGTGGGGAACCTTTTTTCCACGGAGGGCCATTCGGATATTTATAAAATCCTTCGGGGGCCATACAAAAATTCTCAACTTAAAAAATGACCCTGCCCCCCCAGTAGGTCTGCCCCTTAGAGGTGCTGTGTGTGCGCGCCAAAAAAATGGGTGTGGCCAGTTAAAATGGGACGTGATACACATATGCCCCCAATAGTGCGGTGCCAGATCCACAATTGCCCCCACAGTGCCAGGTATACAAATGCCCCCCACAGTTCCAGGTATACAAATGCCCCTCACAGTGCCGGGTATACAGATGCCCCCACAGTGCCAGGTGTACAAATGCCCCCCACAGTGCCAGGTATACAAATGCCCCCCAGAGTGCCAGGTATACAAATGCCCCCCACAGTGCCAGGTATACAGATGCCCCCACAGTGCCAGGTATACAAATGCCCCTCACAGTGACAGGTATACAGATGCCCCCACAGTGCCAGTTATGCAGATGCCCCCACAGTGCCAGGTATACAAATGCCCCCCACAGTGCCAGGTATACAGATGTCCCCACAGTGCCAGGTATGCAGATGCCCCCACAGTGCCAGGTATACAGATGCACCCCACAGTGCCAGGTATACAAATGCCCCCCACAGTGCCAGGTATGCAGATGCCCTCCCCCCTCCCCTCCGTGCTGCTTACCTTGGGACACGGAGGAGAGCACGGCTGTCGGGTCAGGGCAGGGAGGAGAGCGCGGCTATGTCAGGCTGCGGCGGCGTGTACTACTTCAAACCAGCCGCCAGTTCCAGAGCCAATCAGAGCTCACGGACCGGCAGCCGCGGCTCCTGATTGGCTGCCCGTCCGCGAGCTCTGATTGGCTCACGGACCGGCCAGCCGCCCGAGTAAAACACGCCGCCGCAGCGGCCCGAGAGCCGCGCTCTCCTCCGTCAGTCCGTCTCCCTGTTCTAACAGCTGAGACACGCTGCCGCCGGACTGAGCGGCAGCGTGTCTCACTGACACCAACTGGTGGGCCGGACCATACGGCCCGCGGGCCGGAGGTTCCCCACCCCTGGGTTAGATCAACACAGAGGACTCGTGGACACTCGCTCAGGTTAGAGGAGAGGAGATTCCGCACAATACGGCGTAAAGGCTTTTTCACGGTAAGGACAATACGTGTTTGGAATTCCCTGCCCGAGGGAGTTGTAATGGCGGAATCTGTCAACACCTTTAAGAATGAGTTAGATAAATTCCTAATGGATAAGGATATCCAGGGGTATGGTGTATAGTCATGCATTATAGTTACTATAAATAGGGATAAAATGCAACGGCTGACAGCAGCATCAATCAGAAACTTTAGTCAAATCATCATGCATAGGAGATCACAAATAGGTTGAACTCGATGGACAATTGTCTTTCTTCAACCTCAGATACTATGTTACTATGTAATACTTTTACTTCAGCATTCATTAGAAATCATAATATGAATATACATAATGTAATACACACATATCATATATATTATATATATATATTATATATATATATATATATATATATATATATACACACACACACACACACACACACACACACACACCCCATACATATAAGCGGATTGTCCAGAACCATTGGGTCCCTAGTGACATCAATGTGTTCTGAATGTGTATGACCATGTACTGAATGCCCCAGTTGTGGATCTAACAGGAAACCTTATAGTCGACAGAAAACCTAGCAATCGTCGACAGCAGGGAGTAGGAACCAGGCAAAATAACATTCTTGCGACCCCGAGGGGTCCGAAGGAAGTATACATATATAATTTTAATAACAATTCCCCACAAATACTACCATGTCTGTGCTCGAGGTAGAGGCCCATGGAACAGTACCAAACATATACATATACATATATATACAGGTTAGTTACAGCATGTTCATTTTCACCCAGTAATAACAGTTGGTGCCGACAGGGTCACCCACCTACTACTGTGTCTCCCCTACACCCACATACTACTGTGTCTCCCCTACAGCATAATACTACCGACCTGCTGACACTTCATCTACTGAATCAAGTATCAACAGGAGTCGGCGATGCCGACTGAGAGAATCCCATAGCTGTTTGCGACAGAGCACTCACACATGTTGACACACGTGTACTAAAAAGCTATAGTGGGTATACCTGACAGGGAACACACAGACATATATGCACAACACAATGATTACATGCCCATTATCTAAGATAGTGCTATATTTCATACTATATTGCACTAATCACTGTGCCCCCCCTTCGTTTGCACTGTACACTGCTTTGGCGGGGACATGTAGAAAATGGCGCTGAATCATGGTGTGAGGGCTAAGCCCCGCCCCTTCTCGTCGCGCTTCAGCCCCGCTAATATTTTAGCTTTTTATGCTGGCAGGGGTCCGTATACAGTGCCTATGCACTGTATACGTGTTTAACCAGGCTTAATGGAGAGTATATTGCTGCCCAGGGCGCCACCCCTGCGCCCTGCACCCTTGTCAAGCCGTTGGTGTGTGGGAGCAATGGCGCGCAGTGCGACCGCTGCTTTATACTGGCGGGGGTATCGTACACGGTGCCCGGGCCCCGACTCCTGCCAGTGAAAAGACCCTCAGTAACTGCTGCCCAGGGCGCTCCCCCCCAGCGCCCTGCACCCTGTGAGTGCCGTCGGTGGTGTGTGTGGGAGCATGGAGCGCAGCGCTACCGATGTACCTACTTCCGTTACTGAAGTCTTCTGCCGTCTGATGTCTTCTGTTCTTCTCATACTCACCCGGCTTCTGTCTTCTGAGGGGGGTGACGGCGCGGCTCCGGGAACAAGCAGCTAGGCGCACCAAGTGATCGAACCCTCTGGAGCTAATGGTGTCCAGTAGCCTAAGAAGCAGAGCCCTTGAACTAAGAAGAAGTAGGTCTGACTTCTCTCCCCTCACTCCCACGATGCAGGGAGCCTGTAGCCAGCAGGTCTCCCTGAAAATAAAAAAGCCTAACATAAAGTCTTTTTCCAGAGAAACTCAGTAGAGCTCCCCTAGTGTGTGACCAGTCTCTCCTGGGCACAGAATCTAACTGAGGTCTGGAGGAGGGGCATAGAGGGAGGAGCCATTTCACACCCATTCAAAGTCTTAATAGTGTACCCATGTCTCCTGCGGATCCCGTCTATACCCCATGGTCCTTACGGAGTCTCCAGCATCCTCTAGGACGTATGAGAAAATAATAATAATAACAGGACACCACAGGCTGCTTCTCCTGTACAAAAATAACAACAAGACACCACAGGCTGCACCCCTGTATAATAATAATAATAATAATACTAATAAAATGACACCAAAGGCTACTCCCCCTGTATAATAATAACAGGACACCACAGGCTGTTTCCCCTGTATAATAATAACAAGACACCACAGGCTTTTCCCTCTGTATAATAATAATAATAATAATAATAATAATAATAATAATAATAACAACAACAACAGGACACCACAGGCTGCTTCTCCTGTATAATAATAATAATAATAATAATAATAATAATAAAAGGACACCACAGGCTACCCCCCTGAATAATAATAACTGGACACCACAGGTTGCTCCCCCTGATTAATAATAATAACAGGACAGTACTGGCTGCTCCCCCTGTATTACAATAATAACAGGACACCACAGGCTGCTCCTCCTGCATAATAAAAGGACACCACTGGCTGCTCCCCCTGTATAATAAAATAAATAACGACCACAGGCCGCTCCCCCGTATAATAATAATAATAACAGGATACCACAGGCTGCTCCCCCTGTATAATAATAACAGGACACCACAGGCTGCTCCCCCTGTATAATAATAATAACTGGACACCACAGGCTGCTCCTCCTGTGTAATAACAGGACACCACAGGCCGCTCCCCCTGTGTAATAATAACAACAGGACACCACAGGCCGCTCCCCCTGTATAATAATAATAACAGGACACCACAGGCTGCTCCTCCTGTGTAATAATAATAACAGGACACCACAGGCCGCTCCCCCTGTATAATAATAATATCAGGACACCACATGCTGCTCCCCCTGTATAGTAAGACGCCATTACCTGATCTCCACGGACACCGGCAGGCTGCAGCAGTCGATGAAAACTCACTTCCTGCATGTGGACCGCACAGTCCGGAAGTAAGCTGGAACGCACAGGCAGGAAGTAGGGCATGATTGGCAAAGAGTGCTTACTGGTTACTGGGTCCTCCCCTACTACACGCCGCCCACAGCCCAGGCCTATGTAATGAATGTTAAAACACATGTCCTCAGTTCAGGAGGCCGGCGGCCATTTTCTTGTAGACCAGTCTGGCAGCAGCAATAGGTTCCCTGGCCGTGTAGTGACGTCAGGAGCGGCGGCCATTTTCCCCTGGTCTGAGCTCCGCCTTCCTTCTATCATTCCCACAAGGCAGCAGGAGCAGAGAGCAGCCATTGCTGTGTCTGGCAGCAGGTAATGATATTATTATTATTATTCTATAGGCTGAGCAGCTCTGGTGTCAGGTTCTGTACTACAGGGGGAGCAGCCTCTGGTGCCTTGTTATAGTGCAGCTGGAGCAGCCTCTGGTGCTGCATTATCCCTGTACAGGTGGCTGACACTCTAGTGTCCTATTACTGTAATACAGGTGGCGCAGACCCCGCCGTTACCGTAATACAGGTGGCGCAGACCCCGCCGTTACCGTAATACAGGCGGCGCAGACCCCGCCGTTACCGTAATACAGGTGGCGCAGACCCCGCCATTACCGTAACACAGGTGGTGCAGACCCCGCCGTTACCGTAATACAGGGGGCGCAGACTCCGCCGTTACCGTAATACAGGTGGCGCAGACCCCGCCTTTACCGTAATACAGGGGGCGCAGACTCCGCCGTTACCGTAATACAGGTGGCGCAGACCCCGCCGTTACCGTAATACAGGGGGCGCAGACTCCGCCGTTACCGTAATACAGGTGGCGCAGACCCCGCCTTTACCGTAATACAGGGGGCGCAGACTCCGCCGTTGCCGTAATACAGTTGGCGCGGAACCTTTCGGTACCGTAATACAGGTGGCGCAGACCCCGCCGTTACCGTAATACAGGTGGCGCAGACCCCGCCGTTACCGTAATACAGGTGGCGCAGACCCCGCCGTTACCATAATTGTATACACGGGACATTACAGGTGTTGTGTCCTGTGGCATTGTGCTGTACAAGGGGAGCGGCCTGTGTTGTCATAGTATACAGGGGGAGCGGCATGTGTTGTCATAATATACAGGGGTAGCATCCTGTGCTGTCATAGTATACAAGGGGAGTGGCCTGTGTTGTCATAGTATACAGGGGGAGTGGCCTGTGTTGTCATAGTATACAGGGGGAGTGGCATGTGTTGTCTGATATACAGGGGTAGCATCCTGTGCTGTCATGGTATACAGGGGGAGTGGCCTGTGTTGTCATAGCATACAGGGGGAGTGGCCTGTGTTGTCATAATATACAGGGGTAGCATACTGTGTTGTCATAGTATACAAGGGGAGTGGCCTGTGTTGTCATAGTATACAGGGGGAGTGGCCTGTGTTGTCAATATACAGGTGTAGCATCCTGTGCTGTCATAGTATACAGGGGGGTGGCCTGTGTTGTCATAGTATATAGGGGGAGTGGCCTGTGTTGTCATAACTTACAGGGGTAACATCTTGTGTTGTCATAGTATACAGGAGGAGCAGCCTGTGGCATCCTACTCTACAGGGGGAGCAGCCTGTGGTGTCCTGTTGTTGTTGTTGTTGTTGTTGTTATTATTCTTATACAGGAGGATCAGCCTGTGGTGTCCTGTTATTATTATACAGAGGGAGCAGCCTGTGGTGTAGTTATTATTATATTAATTATTTCTCTAACGTCCTAGTGGATGCTGGGACTTCCTTAAGGACCATGGGGAATAGCGGCTCCGCAGGAGACTGGGCACAAAGTAAAAGCTTTAGGACTAGCTGGTGTGCACTGGCTCCTCCCCCTATGACCCTCCTCCAATCCTCAGTTAAGATTTTGTGCCCGGCCGAGAAGGGTGCAATCTAGGTGGCTCTCCTGAGCTGCTTAGAAGTAAAAGTTTTCAGTGAGTCCTGCTGGCAACAGGCTCACTGCATCGAGGGACTAAGGGGAGAAGAAGCGAACTCACCTGCGTGCAGAGTGGATTGTGCTTCTTAGGCTACTGGACATTAGCTCCAGAGGGACGATCACAGGTTCAGCCTGGATGGGTCCCGGAGCCGCGCCGCCGGCCCCCTTACAGAGCCAGAAGAACGAAGAAGTTCGGAGAAAGCGGCGGCAGAAGACGTTCCTGTCTTCAGGATAAGGTAGCGCACAGCACCGCAGCTGTGCGCCATTGCTCTCAGCACACTTCACACTCCGGTCACTGAGGGTGCAGGGCGCTGGGGGGGGAGCGCCCTGAGACGCAATAAAACCTGAAAAATACCTTATGTGGCAAAAGTAATACATCACATATAGTCCCTGGGCTATATGGATGTATTTAACCCCTGCCAGTTTTCCACAGAAAAAGCGGGAGAAAGGCCGCCAAGAAGGGGGCGGAGCCTATCTCCTCAGCACACAAGCGCCATTTTCCCTCACAGCTCCGCTGGAAGGACAGCTCCCTGACTCTCCCCTGCAGTACACTACGGTAACAGGGTGAAAACAAGAGAGGGGGGGCACTATTTGGCAAAACATAACAATATAAGCAGCTATTAAGGGAGTAACACTTATATAAGGTTATCCCTGTACATATATAGCGCTCTGGTGTGTGCTGGCAAATCTCCCTCTGTCTCCCCAAAGGGCTAGTGGGGTCCTGTCCTCTTTCAGAGCATTCCCTGTGTGTGTGCTGGGTGTCGGTACGATTGTGTCGACATGTATGAGGAGGAAAATGATGTGGAAGCAGAGCAATTGCCTGTGTTAGTGATGTCACCCCCTAGGGAGTCGACACCTGACTGGATGGTCGTGTTTAAAGAATTACATGACAATGTCAGCACTTTGCAAAAAAACGTTGACGATATGAGACAGCCGGCAAATCAATTAGTGCCTGTCCAGGCGTCTCAGACACCGTCAGGGGCGCTAAAACGCCCACTACCTCAGGTGGTCGACACAGACCCAGACACGGATACTGAGTCCAGTGTCGACGGTGAGGAAACGAACGTAATGTCCAGTAGGGCCACACGTTACATGATCACGGCTATGAAAGAGGTGTTGAATATTTCTGACACTACAAGTACCACAAAAAGAGGTATTATGTGGGGTGTGAAAAAACTGCCGGTGGTTTTTCCTGAGTCAGATGAATTAAATGAGGTGTGTGATAAAGCGTGGGTTTCCCCCCGATAAAAAACTGCTAATTTCTAATAAATTATTGGCACTATATCCTTTCCCGCCAGAGGTTAGGGCGCGTTGGGAAACACCTCCTAGGGTGGATAAAGCGCTCACACGCTTATCAAAACAAGTGGCGTTACCGTCTCCAGATACGGCCGCCCTCAAGGAACCAGCTGATAGAAGGCTGGAAAATATACTTAAAAGTATATACACACATACTGGTGTTATACTGCGACCAGCGATTGCCTCAGCCTGGATGTGTAGTGCTGGGGTGGCTTGGTCAGAATCCCTGACTGAAAATATTGATACCCTGGATAGGGACACTATATTATTAACCTTAGAGCATTTAAAGGATGCTTTACTATATATACGTGATGCACAGAGGGATATTTGCACCCTGGCCTCAAGAGTAAGTGCGATGTCCATTTCTGCCAGGAGAGCATTATGGACGCGACAGTGGTCAGGGGATGCGGATTCCAAACGACATATGGAAGTATTGCCGTATAAAGGGGAGGAGTTATTTGGGGTCGGTCTATCGGACCTGGTGGCCACAGCAACTGCTGGCAAATCCACCTTTTTACCTCATGTCACTTCTCAGCAGAAAAAGACACAGTCTTTTCAAAATCAGTCCTTTCGTTCCCATAAGGGCAAGCGGGCAAAAGGCCACTCCTTTTTGCCCAGGGGCAGAGGAAGAGGGAAGAAACTGCACCAGGCAGCCCCTTCCCAGGAGCAGAAGCCCGGTCCCACTTCTACAAAAGCTTCAGCATGACGCTGGGGCTTTACAAGCGGACTCAGGCACGGTGGGGGCCCGTCTCAAAAATTTCAGCGCGCAGTGGGCTCACTCGCAAGTGGACCCCTGGATCCTGCAAATAGTATCTCAGGGGTACAAATTGGAATTCGAGACATCTCCCCCTCGCCGGTTTCTGAAGTCTGCTCTACCATCGTCTCCCTCCGACAGGGAGGCGGTTTTGGAAGCTATTCAAAAGCTGTATTCACAGCAGGTAATAATCAAGGTACCCCTCCTACAACAGGGAAAGGGGTATTATTCCACACTGTTTGTGGTACCGAAGCCGGACGGCTCGGTGAGACCAATTTTAAATTTAAAATCCCTGAACACTTACGTAAAAAGGTTCAAATTCAAGATGGAGTCACTCAGAGCAGTGATAGCGAACCTGGAGGAAGGGGACTATATGGTATCTCTGGACATCAAAGATGCTTATCTTCATGTCCCAATTTTCCCTTCTCATCAAGGGTACCTCAGGTTTGTGGTACAGGACTGTCATTATCAGTTTCAGACGCTGCCGTTTGGATTGTCCACGGCACCCCGGGTCTTTACCAAGGTAATGGCCGAGATGATGATTCTACTTCGAAAAGAAGGCGTCTCAATTATCCCGTACTTGGACGATCTCCTGATAAGGGCAAGATCAAGAGAACAGTTAGAGGTCGGAGTAGCACTATCTCAGGTAGTGCTACGTCAGCACGGGTGGATTCTAAATATCCCAAAATCACAGCTGATTCCAACAACACGTTTACTGTTCCTAGGGATGATTCTGGGCACAGTCCAGAAAAAGGTGTTTCTCCCGGAGGAGAAGGCCAGGGAGTTATCCGAGTTAGTCCGGCACCTCCTAAAACCAGGCCATGTATCAGTGCATCAATGCACGAGAGTCCTGGGAAAAATGGTGGCTTCGTACGACGCGATTCCATTCGGAAGATTCCATGCAAGAACCTTTCAGTGGGATCTACTGGACAAATGGTCCGGATCGCATCTGCAGATGCATCAGCGGATAATCCTATCTCCAAGGACAAGGGTGTCTCTCCTGTGGTGGTTACAGAGTGCTCATCTTCTAGAGGGCCGCAGATTCGGCATTCAGGATTGGATGCTGGTGACCACGGATGCCAGCCTGAGAGGCTTGGGAGCAGTCACACAGGGAAGAAATTTCCAGGGCTTGTGGTCAAGCATGGAAACGTCTCTTCACATAAATATCCTGGAACTAAGGGCCATTTACAATGCCCTGTGTCAGGCAAGGCCTCTGCTTCAGGGTCAACCGGTATTGATCCAGTCGGACAACATCACGGCTGTCGCCCACGTAAACAGACAGGGCGGCACAAGAAGCAGGAGGGCAATGGCAGAAGTTGCAAGGATTCTCCGCTGGGCGGAAAATCATGTGATAGCACTGTCAGCAGTGTTCATTCCGGGAGTGGACAACTGGGAAGCAGACTTCCGCAGCAGACACGACCTCCATCCGGGGGAGTGGGGGCTTCACCCAGAAGTCTTCCAAGTGATTGTAAACAGTTGGGAAGAACCAATGGTAGACATGATGGCGTCCCGTCTCAACAAAAAACTGGACAATTATTGCGCCAGGTCAAGGGACCCTCAGGCAATAGCGGTGGACGCTCTGGTAACACCGTGGGTGTACCAGTCGGTATACGTGTTCCCTCCTCTGCCTCTCATACCCAAGGTACTGAGAATTATAAGAAGGAGAGGAGTAAGAACTATACTCGTGGCTCCGGATTGGCCAAGAAGATCTTGGTACCCGGAACTGCAAGAGATGCTCACGGAGGAACCGTGGCCTCTACCTCTAAGAAAAGACCTGCTTCAGCAGGGTCCTTGTCTGTTCCAAGACTTACCGCGGCTGCGTTTGACGGCATGGCGGTTGAACGCCAGATCCTGAAGGAAAAAGGCATTCCAGATGAAGTCATCCCTACCCTGATCAAAGCCAGGAAGGATGTAACTGCAAAACATTATCACCGCATTTGGCGGAAGTATGTTGCGTGGTGTGATGCCAAGAAGGCCCCTACGGAGGAATTTCAATTGGGTCGATTCCTACATTTCCTGCAAGCAGGACTGTCTATGGGCCTAAAATTGGGATCCATTAAGGTTCAGATTTCGGCCCTGTCGATCTTCTTCCAGAAAGAACTGGCTTCAGTGCCTGAAGTTCAGACGTTCGTCAAGGGGGTACTGCATATACAGCCTCCTTTTGTGCCTCCAGTGGCACCTTGGGATCTCAATGTAGTTTTGGGGTTCCTAAAATCACATTGGGTTGAGCCACTCACCACTGTGGACTTTAAATATCTCACATGGAAAGTGGTAATGCTGTTAGTCCTGGCTTCAGCCAGGCGGGTCTCAGAATTGGCGGCTTTATCTTATAAAAGCCCTTACCTAATTTCTTTTTCATCCACTAGGGGTCACTGGAGTACTCTTGGGATATGGACGGCTTCCACCGGAAGAAGGCACTGAATAAATTAATTTTGAGACTACTCCTCCCCTCCATATCCTGCAGCACTTCAGTGTTTTTTCTGTGCTCGACACAGTTAGAAGGCATAGTGGAGCTCGTCCACAAAGTATTGGAATTTTTTTTCTAAGTTTTTTTTTTCGTCAATTTCCACGTCCTTTCCCCCCTTCTAACAGGCGTGGGTCAGGGACAGTGGAAGCGGCTGAGTAGCCGTGAGTGTCGGACCTCTCTGTAAAGAGCTCCCTCACTCCACTTGCAGGCTGCCTGCAGGAAAGCTGGACGGAGCTTGGATGAAAGCCCCGTCATAGACTTCTGTCACGGTCCAGGTATGTTGGGTTGGGGCGGTCAGCGCTTGCTGCCGCTCCACTGTGGGGGATTATTTGGTACTCACCGCTGCCCGGGGCGCGCTCTCACTCTCCGGCCCCCAGCATCCTAGGAGACCGCTGCTCCCTGCGCAGCAGCAGCGCTGCTTGGCTACACAGACACGCCGCCATGCTGTGTGTGGCGGGCGGGAGCACGTGTGCATAGGCCGCTCCACGGCTCTATGCAGCACGCTCTCTGCTTCCGCCATCCGCCCGCAGCAGCCGAGGAGTTCCGTTGTCCGGGGCCTACAGGACAGGCCGCTCACACGGCCCTTTGCAAAAACTTCCACAGGCCCAGACCCGGTGCTGTACACGGAGGTCGTGGGAGTGGGGGGGAGACTTTAACAGTATTGGGCAGTGTTAAGTTTTAAAGAAAAAAAAAAAAACTTGGTGCTTAGTATGTTTAATGTTCTCCTGTCTGTTCCAGGTTTCCTATTTTACATCTCAGCTAAGAGTGGTACTAGGGGAATTTTTGGGTCAGTTTTCGTATTAGCAGGCACTGCACTTGCCTAAGATATATACCAGGAACTTTGGTGTTATTACTGAGTCGTGCAGTCTGTCTGTGTGGAGTTTGTATTGTCTGTCATAATGAGTAAGACACCAGCAAAATCTAAGAAACATTTGTCATGTCATGTCTGTAAGAGTGTGTTGCCTGATGGATCCACCACATGTACAGCATGTGTTGTTAATACAGCCATAAATACGATTTCCATTCCAGAAGTAAAGCCAGCATCTCAGGACCCTCCGTGGGCTTTACTTGCAGATGTATTAGTTGGTTTACAATCAGAGCTGGCCGCCTCTCGTGAAGAAAGAGAGGCGGCAAGATCTGAGTTTAAAATGAGACCATTTGAGTTACCTGGAGAATCTCAAGCTGGTCATAAGTCCACCTTGAGTGGAAAAGAAGTTTCCTTTTCCTACTAATTTTCCTGTCTCTGGGATACTAGATCTCACTGAACAGGAGTATGAGGAGGGCGAAATAGAACAACAGTCAGAAGGTGACGACTTTGACAGCCCAGGTATTGACAATCTCATCAGAGCAGTTCGTCAGTCGCTGGAGTTTACAGAAACTGAGGAGCCACTGACGAATGATGAAGTAGTCTTTACTAAACGACAGAGATCTCCGATGTGTTTCCCTATCTCGGAATCTCTTAATAAAATGTTACTGGAGTCACGGAAAAATCCGGACAAACGGTTTTCTATTCCTCGTAGATTTAAATCGAGTTACCCGTTTCCAGAGGCCATGACAGCTACATGGGAGAACCCACCATTGGTGGATTCATCCGTATCTAAACTTACGAGGAAGTTAACCATACCAGTACCAACTGCTACTACACTTAAAGACCCTGCAGATCGTAAAATAGAGGCTATGCTAAGGTCCATGTATACAGCAACTGGAGTGCTGTTAAGACCTGGGTTGGTTGGCATTTGGGTTACTAAAGCTTTAATGGTATGGATAAAAGAGCTCAAGTCGGCTCTGCAAGATGATCATCTTATACTTCTCGCAGATCAAATCTGGGAAGCTGCTGAATATTTATGTACAGCTTCTACTGACGTCTGTCAGCTTACTTCTCGCCTGTCCTCATCGCTAGTCATAGTACGACGAGCACTTTGGCTGCGTTCGTGGCAAGCGGAGACGGAGGTTAAAAAAGGTATAGAGGCATTGCCTTATGATGGCGAGAAACTTTTTGGTCCTGAATTGGACAAATGGATTTCTGAGGCTACTGGAGGGAAGTCTGTTTTTCTTCCTTCGCCTACAACTATACCTAAACGGAAATATTCTGGTCCGGCGTTCAAATCCTTTAGAACTCAGCCCTTTCGTGGGCAGGGCACAGGAGCAGTCACGCCGGGCAGAAGAGGTCGGGGACGTAGTGCCCGACAATCCAATGCACGTCGTCAAGACACCAAGACCACTAACAAACCAGTGGCATGACGGGCTCCCAGCCCATCTCGGATCCCCAATTGTGGGAGCACGCCTTCAGAGCTTTCAGGGGGCGTGGCTGCAGAACTTACCACAGATTCAAGATGGAATCTCTCAGGTCAGTAATTGCAGGGTTAGAGCCACAGGAATTCATGATTGCACTAGATCTCAAGGATGCGTATTTGCACATTCCGATTTGGCCACCTCACCAAAGTTTTTTAAGGTTTGCGATAAGGCGAGACCATTACCAATTTCAGGCTCTACCGTTTGGCCTCTCATCAGCGCCTCGGGTATTCACCAAGGTAATGTCCGTGATGACAGCTCATCTCAGGTCCCTAGGGGTAATAATTGTTCCGTATTTAGACGATCTACTCATAAAGGCTCCGTCTCAACAATTGCTTCTCCAACATGCCTTGCTAACGTACAATGTACTAGTTCAGCACGGTTGGATAGTCAGTTTAAAGAAATCACATCTAATTCCGTGTCAACGACTTCAATTCCTAGGGATGATTCTCGATACAGTAAAACAAAGGGTTTACTTGCCACAACAGAAAGTACAGGGCATTCGTCATCTGGTGCAATTAGTGCTCAAGCCACGCACAGTCTCAGTACATTTGTGCATTCGCCTTTTAGGCACAATGGTGGCGGCTTTCGAAGCACTTCAGTTCGGAAGATTCCACTCACGTCCGTTTCAACTGGAGGTGTTAGCACAGTGGTCGGGATCACATCTGCAGCTGCACCACAGGGTGAGGTTGTCACCACAAGTCAGGGTGTCTCTTCTCTGGTGGTTAAAAATACACAATCTATCTGCAGGGAGACGATTCGGAGTCGCGAATTGGATAATTCTGACAACGGACGCAAGTCTCAGAGGTTGGGGAGCTGTAGTTCAGAGTTATCGGCTCCAGGGCCTCTGGGCGGATCACGAAAGATCGCTATCCATAAATGTTCTGGAACTCAGGGCGATTTACAATGCTCTAAGACAAGCGGTGTACATGTTTCGTTTTCAGACTGTGCAGGTGCAGTCAGACAATGCGACGGCAGTCGCATACATAAACAAACAAGGAGGAACGAGAAGCCGCATGGCTATGCGGGAAGTAGCTCGGATCCTCAGATGGGCCGAATATCACCAGGTGATATTATCGGCAGTGTTCATTCCTGGAGTGGACAACTGGGAGGCAGATTTTCTCAGTCGTCGGGATTTTCATCCAGGAGAGTGGGCATTAAATCCAGAAGTTTTTCAGATGTTGATCCAGAAGTGGGGTTACCCTCAGGTGGATCTAATGGCATCCCGCCACAATCATCAGGTGTCAAGATATGTGTCCAGAACAAGAGATCCAGGGGCAGTGGCGGTGGATGCTCTCACAGCCACGTGGCCATACAGCCTTGTGTATCTGTTTCCACCGTTTCCGCTGCTCCCGCTGGTGCTAAAACGGATCAAGAGAGGGTTCGTCACAGTCATTCTAATAGCGCCTCATTGGCCTCGGAGGGCTTGGTTCTCGGATCTTCTCGGGTTACTCGCAGACGATCCATGGCCACTCCCACTACGTCCGGACCTGTTACAACAGGGTCCGTTCCTCTACCCCGATTTAGCGCGGCTGCGTTTGACGGGGTGGCTGTTGAAAAGGCCATCTTAAGGAAAGAGGGCATTCCTGAGTCTGTTATACCAACCATGGTACGAGCTAGGAAGCCGGTTACGGCAGCTCATTATTATAGAATTTGGCGTACTTATATAGGTTGGTGTGAAGCTCGGAAATTTCCGACATCGTCTTTTAAATTATCCCGTCTTTTGTTATTTTTACAAATGGGGTTAGATGGAGGACTACGTCTTTCCACACTAAAGGTGCAGGTATCTGCGTTGTCAATTTATTTTCAAAGGAAATTGGCCTCGTTGCAGTCAATACATACGTTTCTACAGGGTGTAAAGAGGATACAGCCTCCTTTCATTCCACCTACAGCACCATGGGACTTGAATCTGGTTTTAGATTTCTTACAGTCCGATTACTTTGAACCCTTACAACAAGTGGATATTAAATTTCTCACTTGGAAAACGATTTTTCTTTTAGCCTTAGCCTCGGCTAAGCGTGTTTCAGATTTGGGTGCCTTGTCATGCAAGTCACCGTATTTAATTTTTCATGATGACAGAGTGGAACTTCGGACGAATCCCGTTTTTCTACCAAAAGTAGTGTCGTCTTTTCACATCAATCAACCAATAGTAGTTCCTGTGTTAACAGGAGATTCTGGAATGTTGGATGTAGTTCGCGCATTGCGCATCTATGTTTCCCGAACGTCTACTGTGCGTAAGACAGATACGTTGTTTGTTCTCTATGACGCAGCTAAGAGGGGTTGGCCAGCCTCTAAGCAGACCTTATCCAGATGGATCAAACTGACTATACGTCAGGCTTACCTTTATGCTAAGTTACAGCCACCTACTTCAGTAACAGCTCATTCCACACGTTCTGTGGGGACGTCATGGGCAGCGAGTCGTGGGGCTTCTACGACACAGCTTTGCCGTGCGGCTACTTGGTCGTCAGTGCACACGTTTGTGCGCTTTTACAAGTTTGATACGTTCGCGGCATCAGCATCTAGCTTTGGCCGTTTAGTGTTACAAGGGCCAAACAGCTCTCCCGCCACGGAGGAGACTTTGGTACATCCCAAGAGTACTCCAGTGACCCCTAGTGGATGAAAAAGAAAATAGGATTTTGGTACTTACCAGGTAAATCCTTTTCTTTGAATCCATAGGGGGCACTGGACGCCCACCCAGAGCAGTTTACCTGTTTTAGGAGTTCAGTGGTTCTTATGGTAACACACTTTCACGACTGGTTTAAATTTAACAAGGGTTAATCAGTTATGGTGTCAACTGTTTAGTTGTCTGTTACGTTGTGTCAACTTTATTGTTGTCTGTGAGACTATATGTAATTCTCCTTTTGTCAATCTCTCTATCGATCCTGTTCGGCTCAGTAAAAAACACTGAAGTGCTGCAGGATATGGAGGGGAGGAGTAGTCTCAAAATTAATTTATTCAGTGCCTTCTTCCGGTGGAAGCCGTCCATATCCCAAGAGTACTCCAGTGCCCCCTATGGATTCAAAGAAAAGGATTTACCTGGTAAGTACCAAAATCCTATTTTTTCATCAGACAGGGCAGAATTGAGGACTCGTCCTCAATTTCTACCTAAGGTGGTTTCAGCGTTTCACATTAACCAGTCTATTGTGGTGCCTGCGGCTACTAGGGACTTGGAGGACAGGGCCCTGAAAATATATGTTTCCAGGACGGCTGGAGTCAGAAGATCTGACTCGCTGTTTATCCTGTATGCACCCAACAAGTTGGGTGCTCCTGCGTCTAAGCAGACGATTGCTCGCTGGATTTGCAGTACAATTCAGCTTGCGCATTCTGTGGCAGGCCTGCCACAGCCAAAATCTGTTAAAGCCCATTCCACAAGGAAAGTGGGCTCATCTTGGGCGGCTGCCCGAGGGGTCTCGGCTTTACAACTTTGCCGAGCAGCTACTTGGTCAGCGGCAAACACGTTTGCTAAATTTTACAAATTCGATACCCTGGCTGAGGAGGACCTGGAGTTCTCTCATTCGGTGCTGCAGAGTCATCCGCACTCTCCCGCCCGTTTGGGAGCTTTGGTATAATCCCCATGGTCCTTAAGGAAGTCCCAGCATCCACTAGGACGTTAGAGAAAATAAGAATTTACTTACCGATAATTCTATTTCTCGTAGTCCGTAGTGGATGCTGGGCGCCCGTCCCAAGTGCGGATGGTCTGCAATACTTGTATATAGTTATTGTTACAAAAAAATCGGGTTGTTTATAGTTGTGAGCCATCTTTTCAGAGGCTCCTAAGTTTATCATACTGTTAACTGGGTTCAGATCACAGGTTGTACGGTGTGATTGGTGTGGCTGGTATGAGTCTTACCCGGGATTCAAGATCCTTCCTTATTATGTGCGCTCGTCCGGGCACAGTATCCTAACTGAGGCTTGGAGGAGGGTCATAGGGGGAGGAGCCAGTGCACACCAGCTAGTCCTAAAGCTTTTACTTTGTGCCCAGTCTCCTGCGGAGCCGCTATTCCCCATGGTCCTTAAGGAAGTCCCAGCATCCACTACGGACTACGAGAAATAGAATTATCGGTAAGTAAATTCTTATTATTTATTATACAGGAGGATCAGCCTGTGGTGTCCTATTATTATTATACAGGGGAAGCAGCTAGTGGTGTCCTATTATTATTATACAGGTTAAGCATTATTATTATACAGGGGAAGCAGGCTGTGGTGTCCTGTTATTATTATTATACAGGAGGATCAGCCTGTGGTGTCCTGTCATTATTATTATACAGGAGGATCAGCCTGTGGTGTCCTGTTATTATTATACAGAGGGAGCAGCCTGTGGTGTACAGTTATTATTATATTAATTATATTTATTATACAGAAGGATCAGCCTGTGGTGTCCTGTTGATATTATACGGGAGGAGCAGCTTGTGGTGTCCTGTTATTATTATACAGAGGGAGCAGCCTGTGGTGTACAGTTATTATTATTATTATTATTATAATTATAATACAGGGGGAGCAGCCAGTGGTGTCCTATTATTATTATTATACAGGGGAAGCAGCCAGTGGTGTCCTATTATTATTATACAGGGGAAGCATTATTATTATTATTATTATTATTATTATTATTTTTATACCGGGGGAGCAGCCTGTGGTGTCCTGTTGTTGTTGTTATTGTTATTATTATTCTTATTATTATGCAGGGGGAGTAGCCTGTGGTGTGCATTGGTGTTGTGGTTATAATTTTACAGGGGTGCATCCTGTGGTGTCCTGTTATTTTTATTATTATTATTATTATTATTATTATTATTATTATACAGGAGGAGGAGCCTTTGTTGTCCTATTATTACTATTATAAAGAAGGAGTAGCTAGTGGTGTCCACTTATTATTATTATACAGGGGAAGCATGCTGTGGTGTTCTGTTATTATTATTATACAGAAGGAGCAGCCTGTGGTGACTTGTTGTTATTATTATTATACAGGAGGAGCAGCCTGTTGTGTCCTATTATTAATATTATAAAGAAGGAGTAGCTAGTGGTGTTCACTTATTATACAGGGTCAGCAGCCTGTGGTGTCCTGTCATTATTATTATACAGGGGTAGCAGGCTGTGCTGTCCTGTTGTTGTTATTATTATTATTATACAGAAGGGAGCAGCCTGTGGTGTCATTTTATTATTACTATAAAGGGAGAGCAGAATGGGGTGTCCTGTTGTTATTAGTATAATACGGGGGAGCAGGTTTTTGTGTATGGTTATTATTATACAGGGACAGCAGCTTGTGGTGTCCTGGTATTATTATTATTATTATTATTATAATACATTGGGAGTGGTGGTGGTGATGTCACAGTGATTTCACTTATATTAGTAGTAATAGAGGGACATGAGTGGGGGAAGTGAGGGGGATCTGGGAGCATCACAGTAACATCACTTATATCTATAGTAATAATACAGGAACATGACTGGGGAGGTGAGGGGATCTGGGAATGTGACAGTGACATCAGTTATGGCTATAGTAATAATACAGGGACATGACTGGGAAGGTGAGGGCATCTGGGAATGTCACAGTGACATCACATATATAGTAATAATACAGGGACATGACTGGGGAGGTGAGGGAATCTGGAGCGTCACATTTACTTCACGTATAACTACAGTAATAATACAGGGACATGACTGTGGAGGTGAGGGGATCTTGGAATGTCACCATGACATTACTAAATTCTCATACGTCCTAGAGGATGCTGGGGACGCTTTAAGAACCAAGGGGTATAGACTGGATGCGCAGGAGACATGGGCACTTTAAGACTTTGAATGGGTGTGAACTGGCTCCTCCCTCTATGCCCCTCCTCCAGACTCCAGTTTAGATTCTGTGCCCAGTGAGACTGGTCACACACAGGGGAGCTCTACTGAGTTTCTCTGAAAATACTTTTTGTTAGGTTTATTATTTTCTGGGAGCACTGCTGGCAACAGTCTCCCTGCATCGTGGGACTTAGGGGAGAGAAGCAGACCTACTTTTGTGAGTTTCAAGGTTCTGCTTCTTTGGCTACTGGACACCATTAGCTCCAGAGGGTCTGATCGCTAGGTACGCCTAGATCAGGCATTCCCAACCGCGGTCCTCAAGGCACACCAACAGTGCAGGTTTTAGTGATATCCAGGCTGCAGCACAGATGGTTAATTCAAAATAACTGAGCTAATAATTAAGTCATCTGTGCTGAAGCCTGGATATCACTAAAACATGCACTGTTGGTGTGCCTTGAGGGCCGTGTTTGGGAATGCCTGGCCTAGATGCTCGTTCCCAGAGCCCGCCGTCACCCCCCTTGCAGAGCCAGAAGTCCGATACTTTGCCCAGTTACTACTCCCGGAGATCGACACGAATACTGTTTCTTATGTCGACCATAATGTTTCCTGACTAGATCCACAAAATCGGCATTCAGTACATGTTTCATACACATTAAGAACGTATTAACGTCACTAGGAACCCTGCTGTTCCTGTCAAAAGGGATATTTATATATGAGTTTTATATATATATATATATATATATATATATATAATTGTGTGT
Source organism: Pseudophryne corroboree (assembly GCF_028390025.1). NCBI lineage: Eukaryota > Metazoa > Chordata > Amphibia > Anura > Myobatrachidae > Pseudophryne > Pseudophryne corroboree. The sequence goes on along the minus strand of NW_026970200.1, from coordinate 277,639 downwards.
ATAGCTGTATTTAAAGGTATATATATATATATATATATATAAAAATGTATAATGAATGCTGAGGTAAAGTTATTCCTTCTCATGTGCTGAGTGGCCGTGACCAGATATTTTCAAATCCTCAAGAGGATTCCGAGTGTTTATTCTTTTCCCGCCGTGGATAGAATAAAGTGAGAGTCACCCCCTGTTCTGCACGGGGCCCTGTCACAAAGGATCGTATGCAGGAAGATATGTGATACTCTAATTACGTGTCCGCGTGTACGTTGATTATACTTGCATTACGTGCGCGTAGCGGAGTAATTGTATGCAGGGTACTCCTGAAGTTGGGTAATATCTATAACATTGCAGCAGACTGCCGTGCGACCACAAGGGATATAGGACTCTTGGGTTAGCGGGCCAATTCCATGGTGGTCTCGACTAGGAGGGCGTTGTGGATTCACCAATGGAATGCTGAGGCTGACTCCGAGAAGAACTGGAGTCCCTTCCCTATGAAGGTAAAACCTGGTTTGGGGATGGTCTTGTTAAGTTGATCGCGGCAGATACCACTGGTAAGTCTACCTTCTTGCCCTATGTTCCCTCACAACGGTTGGTGACGCATTATTGTAGGATGCAGTCATTTCGACCGAATAGATACGGATTTCCCTTTCTTTGCAGGTAGAGGAAGGTGAAAAGGTCAGAGGTCAGCAGTCTTTTCAAGTTCGCTGAAGCAGAAATCCTCCTCTGTTTCTGCCACATCCACCGCATGACGCTGGGTCTATCTTGTGGGAGCCCACACTGGTGGGACCACGTATAATACTCTTCAGTCAGTCCTGGAATGGACATGGACCAGTGAATTTAAGAATAGAGTCCCAAGGGGGACATACTGCAGTTTCCAGACGTTTCCCCTCACCGATATTTCACATAGACCTTACCGATTCTCCTGTGGACGGGGAGGTAGTATGCGACGCCATACAAGAGTTGTGTCAGGATCAGGTCATTGTCCTGCTGTCCCGGTCACAAAAACAAAAAAGCTGTTATTCAAGCTTTTTCGTGCTCCCGAGTCCGGATGGCTCGGTCAGAACAATCCTATATCTAAAATCCCAAAAATTTCTACTTAAGAAGTTGAACTACAAGCTGGAATCTCTCAGGGCAGGGATCTCCAACCTGGAAAAGGAGAAAGGGGGTCTAATTACGGTTTCTTCCGCATTAGGCTTACATGGGTTTGCTATTCAGGATTGTCATTACCAATTCACTGGAGTGATGGCGGTATGATGGTTTTCCTTCAATAGTAAAAGAGTCATTATTATTCTGTACTGGGATGCTCTCCTGATTACGGCGAGGTCAAGAAACCAAGTGGTGCAAAACGTTGCATTCTCCAAAGTGGTTGGCTCCTGAACTTGCCAGAATCACTGTTGATCCCAACGACGCGGTTGTCGGCGTTGGAAATACTGTTAGATACAGAACTGTTGAGAGTTTTTCTTCCAGTTGAAAAAGCTCTGAGGATCCAGTCGGGTCAGATCTGCAACAGGGTCAATCCATCATTACATTCCATTGATGAAAAAGATGGTTCCGGCCTACAAGGCCATTCAGTGAGCAGGTTAAATGCCAGAGTGTTTTTAGCGGGACCAGTTGGACAAGTGGTCCGGTTCCCACCTGGGATTATCCTGTTTTTTCAAGACCAGAATTTCACTCCTGTGGCAGCGGCGCAGTTCTCATAAGCGCAGGTTCGGGTTCCAGGACTGGATCCTATGGACCACGGATGCATGCCTTCGAGGCGGAGGAGCTGTCACACAGGAGGAAAACTTCCAAGGAAGAGGGTCAAGTTAGGATACTTTCACCACATTAACGGTCTAGAGGTAAGGGCCATTTATAACGGTTTTCTACATACAAAAACCGAAGGAGCAATGGCAGAAGCCAGAAAGATTTTCCGCTGGGCGACGAAATCATATGTGCGCTCTGTCAGCGATGTTCGTTCCAGGAGTGGACAACTGGGAAGCAGGCTTCCTCGGCAGACACATTCTTCATCCAGGAGAGTGGTGTCTTCATCCAGAGGTTTTCACAGAAGTGACAAGTCGTTGAGGGATTCCTAAAATTGACAAGATGACGTCTCGCCTCAATAAGAAGTTTCAGAGATATTGTTACAGGTCAAGGGACCCTCAAGCAATAGCAGTGGACGCCCTGATGACTCAGTGGGTGTTTCATTCGGTCTATGCGTCCCCTCCGCTTCCATTTTTCCCCCAAAAATGCTAAAGATCATAAGAAGATCAAAGGTTCAAGTGATCCTCATTGTTCCAGACTGGCCTAAGAGGACCTGGTATCCGGATCTTCAGGTAGACGCCGGATCCTAACCGAGAGGATGTTTCCAGTGAAGTCATCCCTACTTTCGTCAGACCAGTAGAGGAGTAACGTAAAAACATTATCACCATATTTGGAGAAAGTGTCTTGGTGCGAATCCAAGAAGGCTTCTACGGAAGATTCCAGTGGAATCGTTTTCTCCTTTTTTCACAAGGTGGTGTGGATGCGGGTCTTAAGTTGGGCTCGATTAAGGTTCAGTCTTATCGGTTTTATTCCCAAAACAATTGGCTCCCTTTACAAAAGTTTGAACTTTCGTAAAAGGAGTTTCACATCCAACCTCCCTTTGTGCCCCCCTGGAGCTCCATGGGGTCTTAACATGGTGTTGTAGTTCCGGTAGTCTCATTGTTTTGAACCTTTACGTAAGGTAGAGTTGTAATTCGTCACTTGGAAAGTGGTCAGGCTGTTGGCCTTGGCATTCGCAAGGCGGGTGTCTGAATCAGTGGCTTTGTCCCACATGTGCCCCTATTTAATCTTCCATACGGATAGAGCAGAGTTGAGAACTCATCAGCAATTTTCTGCCAAAAGTGGTTTCATCATTTCACATGAACCAACCTATTGTTGTGCCAGTGGCTACTGAAGTCTTGACGGAATAGAAGTCTCTCGATGTGGTCAGAGCTTTGAAAATTTATGTCGCCAGAACGGCTCAGATTAGGACAACGGAGGCTCTGTTTGTCCTGTAGGATCCCAACAAGATTGGGGCTCCTGCTTCCAAGCAGCCTATTGCACGCTGGATCTGTGATACGATTCAGCAGGCTCCTTCTACGGCTGGATTGGCGTTACCGAAATCGGTGAAGACCCATTCTACCAGAAAGGTGGGTGCATCCTGGGCGGCTGCCCGAGGGGTCTCGGCATTACGACTTTGGTGAGCAGCTACTTGGTCGGGTTCAAACACCTTTGCAAAGTTTTATAAGTTTGATACCCTGGCTGATGAGGACCTCTTGTTGAGCCAATCGGAGAGTCATCCGCACTATACCGTCCGTTCTAGAGCTTTGGTATAAACCCCATAGTGCTTGAAGCGTCCCCAGCATGCTCTAGGACGTATGAGAAAATAGGATTTTAATACCTACCGGTAAATCGTTTTCTCTTAGTCTGTAGAGGATGCTGGGCGCCCGTCCCAGTGCGTACTGTATCTGCAGTTATTGGGTATGGTTAGACACATGGTGTGTTGCGTTTAAGTCAGCCTGTTGCTGACGATATTCATGCTGTGGCATGCGTTATGCTGTTATTGGTTGTGTTTACCCACAGGTTGTGTTATGCTTTATGTCAGCATATTGCTTCATATTCTTCATGCCGTCGGCTGGTGTTCTATTGAATGGAACGTTCTGCGCCATACTGGAGGTGTGAGCTGGTAAGATGCTCACCGTGGTTTAACAATAAATTCTTTCCTCGTAATGGCCGTCTTCCTGGGCACAGTTACTTAAACTGGAGTCTGGAGGAGGGGCATAGTTCACACCCATTCAAAGTCTTAAAGTGCCCATGTCTCCTGCGGATCCCGTCTATACCCCATGGTTCTTGAAGCATCCCCAGCATCCTCTACGGACTAAGAGAAAAGGAATTACTGGTAGGTATTAAAATCCTATTATCTATAATAATAATACAGGGACATGACTGGGGAGGTGAGGAGATCTGGGAGTATTTACAGTTATATTGATGTCTCCCCCATTTAGCAGGACGACACCATAGTGAAGAAGACATCTGGTGAGCATGAGACCCCCAGCAACCATCCTCGTGTTGCAGGTGGACTAAGCAGGACCTAGAGCCCCATCACGGTGCCTCCACCTCACTCACTGACACATAAGAGACACAATGACCAGAAGATACTGGAACTCACCAACAAGATCATTCAGCTGCTGACTGGAGAGGTGACTGCTGGGAATGGGGCATTATACAGTAACACCGGGGAACGTGTCTGGGTGATGACTGGAGAGGTGACTGCTGGGAATGGGACATTATACAGTAACACCAGGGGACGTGTCTGGGTGATGACTGGAGAGGTGACTGTTGGGAATGGGACATTGTACAGTAACACCGGGGGACGTGTCTGGGTTATGACTGGAGAGCTGACTGCTGGGAATGGGGTGTTATACAGTAACGCCGGGGGATGTGTCTGGGTGATGACTGGAGAGGTGACTGCTGGGAATTGGACATTATACAGTAACACCATGGTACGTCTCTGGGTGATGACTGGAGAGGTGACTGCTGGGAATTGGACATTATACAGTAACACCATGGTACGTCTCTGGATGATGACTGGAGAGGTGACTGCTGGGAAATGGGGCATTATACAGTAACACCAGGGGATGTGTCTGGTGATGACTGGAGAGTGACTGCTGGGAATGGGACATTATACAGTAACACTGGGGGATGTGTCTGGGTGATGACTGGAGAGGTGAATGTTGGGAAGGGGACATTATACAGTAACACCAGGGGATGTGTCTGGGTGATGACTGGAGAGGTGACTGCTGGGAATTGGACATTCTACAGTAACACCATGGTACGTCTCTGGGTGATGACTAGAGAGGTGACTGCTGGGAATTGGACATTATACAGTAACACCATGGTACGTCTCTGGATGATGACTGGAGAGGTGACTGCTGGGAAATGGGGCATTATACAGTAACACCAGGGGATGTGTCTGGTGATGACTGGAGAGTGACTGCTGGGAATGGGACATTATACAGTAACACTGGGGGATGTGTCTGGGTGATGACTGGAGAGGTGAATGTTGGGAAGGGGACATTATACAGTAACAACAGGGGATGTGTCTGGGTGATGACTGGAGAGGTGTCTTCTGGGAATGGGGCATTATACAGTAACACCAGGGGATGTGTCTGGGTGATGACTGGAGAGGTAACTGCTGGGAATGAGGCATTATACAGTAACACCAGGGGATGTGTCTGGGTGATGACTGGAGAGGTGACTTCTGGGAATAGGGCATTATACAGTAACACCAGGGGATGTGTCTGGGTGATGACTGGAGAGGTGACTGCTGGGAATGGGGCATTATACAGTAACACCAGGGGATGTGTCTGGGTGATGACTGTATCACTGTGTGTGTCAGGTTCCTATAAGGTGTCAGGACGTCACTGTCTATGTCTCCATGCAGGAGGAGGAGTATGTAGAGGAACACAGGGGTCTGTACAAGGACGTGATGATGGAGAATCACCGGCCCCTCACATCACTGGGTAAGAGGAGACTTCCATGTACTGTACAGGGGAGAGCAGGTATGGGGGCCCCTATATACTCACATCACCTGATAATCACATATATACACTGTACTCAGTCACTGTGTGTCTCCTACAGATGGGCCCAGTAACAGAGATACCCCAGAGAGATGTCCCCGTCCTCTATATTCCCAGGACTGTACAGAGGAGAATCACAGGATCCCACAGGAGGATCAGGTAGGTGGGATTTAGGGTCTCCCCAATATACCAAAGTGACTGTCACTATATGATCTGTAGAGGAGCTGTGTGTCTTATACACTGATATTATACTGTTTCACCTCAGTTTCATTTGACTGTATGCAAATGTTTTTTTTTTTTAGGTAGAACGTCTGATATTAAAACAGAAGATACAGAGGGAGAAGAAGAGACGTATATGACTGATATAATGGCAGAAGATATAGAGGGAGAAGAAGAGACGTATGTGACTGATATAAAGGCAGAAGATATAGAGGGAGAAGAAGAGACGTATGTGACTGATATAAAGGCAGAAGATACAGAGGGAGAAGAAGAGACGTATGTGACTGATATAAAGGCAGAAGATATAGAGGGAGAAGAAGAGACGTATATGACTGATATAATGGCAGAAGATATAGAGGGAGAAGAAGAGACGTATATGACTGATATGAAGGCAGAAGATATAGAGGGAGAAGAAGAGACGTATGTGACTGATTTAAAGGCAGAAGATATAGAGGGAGAAGAAGAGACGTATGTGACTGATATAAAGGCAGAAGATATAGAGGGAGAAGAAGAGACGTATGTGAGGGGTGATCAGCAGTGTAAGGAGGAGGAGATCCCTACAGATATCAGCACAGGTGAGTAATAAACACTAATTACAGAAAAGAGTCACATATTCTCCTAGCTCAGTCCCTACAGCAATCTTTTATACTACACCCTTCTCTGTCAGTACACACTAATGTGGAATATGTATTTCTGCTGCGGGGTACACTGGGCTCCACAGGGAATGACATTGTGGTGTAGAGTAGGCTCTTGATCCGAGGCACCAACAGGCTCAAATGTTTGACCTTCTTCCCAGAATGCATAGCGCCGCCGCCTCCTCTATAACCCCACCTTTGTGCACAGGAGTTCAGTTTTGTAGTTGGTGCCATGCAGTAAGCAGGCATACAACAGGGGGGCTGTAGCCCTAGGAAAAAGCTTTTTAAAGAAATTCACGCCTCACAAGAAGATGCTGGCTAGCTACCCCCTCGCTGCGGAGCTAAGTAAAAATTGGGAATCACACCCGCCAGTGGATTCGTAGGTGGCGCAGCTGGTGGTATCCTCAGCTCTGCCTGTAACTACCATCACATCCCTGAGAGAGCCGACGGATAAGCATGTGGAGGGTTGTTTAAAGGCAGTTTACACCCTAACCGGTGCTGCACATAGGCCCACCATTGCAGCGACATGGGTTGCAGAAGCTGTGGAAGCGTGGGCTCAGGAGCTGGAGGCGGAGTTGCCGTCCAACGCTTCTGATCATGCTAGACAATGCTTGTCGTATATTGTCACATCGTGTCATTACATTAAGGAGGCGGCTTCGGATACAGGTATTCTGGCGGCCAAGGTTTCTACTACGTCCATACTGGCTCGCCGGATTCTATGGTTGCGGTCCTGGTCCGTGGATCTGGATTCTAAGAAAACCCTGGAGGTACTCCCGTTTAAGGGAGACATTGTTTTCGGAGAAGACCTCAACAAGATAGTGGCTGACTTAGCTTCTGCTAAAACAATGTGTCTACCTAGTTCTGCCCCTTCGGTGCTGAAGGCTAAGAGTACTCCCTTTCGCTCCTTTCGTCCTTCAGGGAAAGCAAAGGGTCAGGCGTACTCGAAACAGGTTCGCACTTCAAAACCAAATAAGCCCAAACAGGCCTGGGCTACCCGTCAGCCTGCTTCCAAAACTGACAAGCCTGCCGCATGGGGGATCCCAGGGTGGGGGGCCGACTTCTAGGGTATACCCAGGAATGGTTGAAGACCACTTCCGATGCCTGGGTTTGGGAAGTCGTCACTCAAGGTTACTGCCGTATCCTTGAAACATCGCCCCCCTCATAGATTTTGCCTGACAGACATCCCTTCGGATCAGGTGAAGGCAAAAACTCTTCATTCGGTGGTACAGTCCCTCCTGGACACAGAAGTGGTAGTACAGGTGCCTTTGGCTCATTGAGGCAAGGGGTACTAATTACCGCTGCTCCTAGTCCCAAAACTGAATGGGTCATCCCGGCCCATTCTCAACCTCAAGTCCTTGAACAAATTTGTAAAGGTCTCCAAGTTTTGTATTGAAACTCTTCGCTCTATTGTTCTGGCATTGAAACCTGGGGATTATATGGTCTCCCTGGACATACAGGATGCTTACCTGCATATTTGCATTGCAATGTCGCATCAGCAATACCTGAGGTTTGCGGTTGGCAACCTCCATTACCAATTTTGGGCGTTACCCTTTGGTTTGACCATGGCTCCGTGAGCCTTCACCAAGGTCATGGTGGTCATGACGGCTGTGCTCCGCCGTCGAGGGGTCAGGATCCTACCGTACCTGGATGACTTGTTGATCCTGGAAAATTCCCCAGAAACTCTCCTACGCCATCTGGATCTGACTATCCAGTTTCTGCAAGCCCACGGGTGGCTCATCAACTGGAAGAAATCTTCCCTGGTCCCTGCTTGGAGCATGGTGCACCTGTGGTCATTGTTGGACACCCACAACCAGCAGTTGTTCTTGTCTCAGGAGAAAGTCCTGAAGCTTCAGGACAGGATTCAATGCTTCCTATCTCGTCCGCAAGTGTCGATGGCAATGCAAGTGCTTGTTCTCATTATGTCTGCTTTCAACATGGTGGAGTATGCTCAATTCCATTCCCGCCCTCTGCAGAAGCTGATTCTTGCCAAGTGGGATGGCCTGCCTCACCGGATCAGGTCTCAAATGATCTCCTTGTCTCCGGAGGTCCATCTGTCACTAAGCTGGTGGCTTCAGGACCAACGATTGAGCAGGGGTCGTCCTTTCTGAATCTCCAACTGGGTCCTACTGACGACGGATGCCAGTCTGAGAGGTTGGGGTGCGGTGTTGGAGCAACACTCCCTTCAGGGTCAGTGGACCAAGGAGGAGTCTCTCCTCCCGATAAACATTCTGGAATTGCGGGCGGTGTTCAACTCAGTGAACTTGGCCCCAGCATTTAATACAGAACAGACCTGTTCAAGTACAGTCGGACAACGCCATCACGGTGACGTACATCAATCATCAAGGAGGCACTCGAAGCCGCATGGCATTGAGGGAAGTATCACGGATTCTTCAGTGTGCGGAACGTCATCTGCCAGCCATATCGGCAGTGTTCATTCCGGAGGTCCTAAACTGGGAGGCGGACTTTCTCATTTTTTGGAAGTCAAAGAAAAAAATTATGAATGAATACACCATCGGTCAAATACGCCTGTTATTTGATACATCTCGGTAATTTACTAAAAATTGTAATTCACAAACACTGCCGGCAATAGCCAAACACTGCCCTGAAAAAATACAAATCGTAAAAAAAAGCAGTTTTAAAATAGACCTGCCTTTTTTTACCGTGTTCTGATAGGCATACACGGATTCGTGAGATCCGTGCATGTTTATCAGTGGGGAGGGGTGTGAAAGGGTTAAAAATAAAAAAAATAAAAATGCGTGGGGTCCCCCCTCCTAAGCATAACCAGCCTCGGACTCTTTGAGGCGGTCCTGGTTGTAAAAATCTGGGGAAAAAATTGACAGGGGTTCCCCCATATTTGAACAACCAGCATTGGGCTCTGCACCTGGTCCTGGTGCCAAAAATACGGGGGACACAAAGCGTAGGGGTCCCTCGTATTTTTAACACCAGCACCGGGCTCCACTAGTCAGAGAGATAATGCCACAGCCGGGGGACACTTTTATATAGGTCCCTGTGGCCCTGGCATTAAATCAGTAACTTGTCACCCCTGGCCAGTATTAAATGCGGGAAGACCGTGCGCCATTAAGGGGGCAGGGCCTTCACTATGAGCGGATCCAGCAGCTCACCAGCGCCATTTTCTCTCTGCAGCTTACACAGAAAACGCTGGCAGGGAAGCGCTGTCCCTCCACATCAACTCCAGACTACCTCAGAGGTACCAGGAGGTTATAGAGGGGTGGCAGCAGTTATATCCTTACTAATACCCTATTAAGGGTATTTAGTCTGCGCCTGGGTAAGTTATTTGTTAGCTGAAGGGGCGCTGTGTGGCTGGTGTCCTCATTCCTCTGTGTCTCTCTAAAGGGCTCTGTGTGGAATTGTGCTTACTGCATATTCTCGTGTGTGTGTTTGTGTGTGTGTGTGTGTGTGTGTGTGTGTACCTCGCATCACAATGTCCAAGGAGTGTGTTTCCTGCACAGCAGAATGTTTTTCCTCCCCAGGGGGATCACTACAGTGTACTCAGGACAGTACACATTCTCAGGCTACTGGGTCTGAACCGCCTTGGTTGGACTCCATAAGGGGGATGATTACTAATATTTCTAATAAACTCTCCCATACTGAGAAGGAGACGCAGTATTTGAGAGAGTCTGTGGAGAACCTGATGAATAAAGATTCAGCTCCCCACACCTGCACCTCAAACCTCTCCCATTTATCCACAGAAGCGTACACTGGCCCAGATATTGCAGGCTGACACAGATGACGATGCCTCAGATACAGGGGACGGTGAGGTGGATCTGGAGGGGGGGGTGCAGCTCTTGCTCAAGGGGTGCAGGCTCTGACAGAGGCCATTAGGGATGTATTGAAGATCTCAGAAAAAGTAACAGTAGAAGAGGAAGAATCTTATTTTAATGTAAAACAGAATTCCTCAGTTACTTTCCCTGCGTCAAAAGAGTTACGTTCTCTTTTTGAAGAAACTTGGGTAAATCCAGAGAAAGTTTCAAATCCCTAAAAGATTGCTCGCCTCATTTCTCTGACGTCCTAAGTGGATGCTGGGACTCCGTAAGGACCATGGGGAATAGCGGCTCCGCAGGAGACTGGGCACAAAGTAAAAGCTTTAGGACTAGCTGGTGTGCACTGGCTCCTCCCCCTATGACCCTCCTCCAAGCCTCAGTTAGATTTTTGTGCCCGAACGAGAAGGGTGCAATCTAGGTGGCTCTCCTGAGCTGCTTAGAGTAAAAGTTTAGACTTAAGTTTTTTTATTTTCAGTGAGTCCTGCTGGCAACAGGCTCACTGCATCGAGGGACTAAGGGGAGAAGAAGCGAACTGACCTGCGTGCAGAGTGGATTGGGCTTCTTAGGCTACTGGACATTAGCTCCAGAGGGACGATCACAGGCCCAGCCATGGATGGGTCCCGGAGCCGTGCCGCCGGCCCCCTTACAGAGCCAGAAGACAGAAGAGGTCCGGAAATCGGCGGCAGAAGACAGCTGTCTTCAGTAAAGGTAGCGCACAGCACTGCAGCTGTGCGCCATTGCTCTCAGCACACTTCACACTTCGGTCACTGAGGGTGCAGGGCGCTGGGGGGGGCGCCCTGAGACGCAATATAAACACTATTTTTGGCTAAAAATACATCACATATAGCTCCTGGGCTATATGGATGTATTTAACTCCTGCCAGTTTTTCCTAAAAAAGCAGGAGAAAAGGCCGCCGAGAAGGGGGCGGAGCCTATCTCCTCAGCACACAAGCGCCATTTTCCCTCACAGCTCCGCTGGAAGGACGTCTCCCTGACTCTCCTCTGCAGTCCTGCACTACAGAAACAGGGTAAAAAAGAGAGGGGGGGCACTAATTTGGCATATATAAACTACATAGCAGCTATAAGGGAGAAACACTTATATAATGTTGTCCCTATACATATTATAGCGCTCTGGTGTGTGCTGGCAAACTCTCCCTCTGTCTCCCCAAAGGGCTAGTGGGGTCCTGTCCTCTATCAGAGCATTCCCTGTGTGTGTGCTGTGTGTCGGTACGTGTGTGTCGACATGTATGAGGAGGAAAATGGTGTGGAGGCGGAGCAATTGCCTGTATTAGTGATGTCACCCCCTAGGGAGTCGACACCTGACTGGATGGTCTTATTTAAGGAATTACGTGATAGCGTCAGCACTTTACAAAAGACTGTTGACGACATGAGACAGCCAGCAAATCAATTAGTGCCTGTTCAGGCGTCTCAAACACCGTCAGGGGCTCTAAAGCGCCCTTTACCTCAGTCGGTCGACACAGACACGGACACTGACTCCAGTGTCGACGGTGAAGAAACAAACGTATTTTCCAGTAGGGCCGCACGTTACATGATCACGGCAATGAAGGAGGTTTTGCATATTTCTGATACTACAAGTACCACAAAAAGGGTTATTATGTGGGGTGTGAAAAAACTACCTGTAGTTTTTCCTGAATCAGATGAATTAAATGAGGTGTGTGATGAAGCGTGGGTTTCCCCCGATAAAAAACTGGTAATTTCAAAAAAATTATTGGCATTATACCCTTTCCCGCCAGAGGTTAGGGCGCGCTGGGAAACACCCCCTAGGGTAGATAAAGCGCTCACACGCTTATCAAAACAAGTGGCGTTACCGTCTCCGGATACGGCCGCCCTCAAGGAGCCAGCTGATAGGAAGCTGGAAAATATCCTAAAATGTATATACACACATACTTGTGTTATACTGCGACCAGCAATCGCCTCAGCCTGGATGTGCAGTGCTGGGGTGGCTTGGTCGGATTCCCTGACTGAAAATATTGATACCCTGGACAGGGACAATATATTATTGACTATAGAGCATTTAAAAGATGCATTTCTATATATGTGAGATGCACAGAGGGATATTTGCACCCTGGTATCTAGAGTGAGTGCGATGTCCATTTCTGCCAGAAGAAGTTTATGGACACGACAGTGGTCAGGTGATGCGGATTCCAAACGACATATGGAAGTATTGCCGTATAAAGGGGAGGAGTTATTTGGGGTCGGTCTATCGGACCTGGTGGCCACAGCAACAGCTGGAAAATCCACCTTTTTACCCCAAGTCACCTCTCAGCAGAAAAAGACACCGTCTTTTCAGCCTCAGTCCTTTCGTCCCCATAAGGGCAAGCTTTTTTGTATCTGTGACCAACGCTCTACTTATATGGATAATACTGGGGTGGCAGCAGTACGTGTGGGAGGCTAAACCCAAAAGCCTCCAAAAATTAAAGTTCAAGAAGATTTACACAACTGCGCCTGTATGCAAAGTAAAGTGTCAGAAATAATTTGTTTGAATGAAAAACACGGAATGATGTGTAGTATGACTATACTGGCGTTTATTTGTTTAAATAATATAAGGTCAAAATTTGCTTTTACCAAATGAAATAGAAAGAAGAAAGTGAAAAAAAAAAGTGCTAAAAGCAAATTTTGACCTTATATTATTTAAACAAATAAACGCCAGTATAGTCATACTACACATCATCCGTGTTTTTCATTCAAACAAATTATTTCTGATAATCAAAGTACCCCTCCTACAACAGGGAAAGGGGTATTATTCCACACTGTTTGTGGTACCGAAGCCGGACGGCTCGGTGAGACCTATTCTAAATCTGAAGTCCTTGAACACTTACATACAAAGGTTCAAGTTCAAAATTGAGTCACTCAGAGCAGTGATAGCGAACCTGGAAGAAGGGGACTATATGGTGTCTCTGGACATCAAGGATGCTTACCTCCATGTCCCAATTTGCCCTTCTCACCAAGGGTAACTCAGGTTCGTGGTACAGAACTGTCACTATCAGTTTCAAACGCTGCCGTTTGGATTGTCCACGGCACCCCGGGTCTTTACCAAGGTAATGGCCGAAATGATGATTCTTCTTCGAAGAAAAGGCGTCTTAATTATCCCTTACTTGGACGATCTCCTGATAAGGGCAAGGTCCAGAGAACAGTTAGAGGTCGGAGTAGCACTATCTCAAGTAGTACTACGACAGCATGTGTGGATTCTAAATATTCCAAAATCGCAGCTGAGTCCGACGACACGTCTGCTGTTCCTAGGGATGATTCTGGACACAGTCCAGAAAAAAGTGTTTCTCCCGGAGGAGAAAGCCAGGGAGTTATCCGAGCTAGTCAGGAACCTCCTAAAACCAGGCCAAGTGTCAGTGCATCAATGCACAAGGGTCCTGGGGAAAATGGTGGCTTCTTACGAAGCGATTCCATTCGGCAGATTCCACGCAAGAATTTTTCAGTGGGATCTGCTGGACAAATGGTCCGGATCGCATCTTCAGATGCATCAGCGGATAACCCTGTCTCCGAGGACAAGGGTGTCTCTTCTGTGGTGGTTGCAGAGTGCTCATCTTCTAGAGGGCCGCAGATTCGGCATTCAGGACTGGGTCCTGGTGACCACGGATGCCAGCCTTCGAGGCTGGGGAGCAGTCACACAGGGAAGAAATTTCCAGGGAGTGTGGTCAAGCCTGGAGACTTCACTTCACATAAGTATACTGGAGCTAAGGGCAATTTACAATGCTCTAAGCCTAGCAAGACCTCTGCTTCAAGGTCAGCCGGTGTTGATCCAGTCGGACAACATCACGGCAGTCGCCCACATAAACAGACAGGGCGGCACAAGAAGCAGGAGGGCAATGGCGGAAGCTGCAAGGATTCTTCGCTGGGCGGAAAATCATGTGATAGCACTGTCAGCAGTGTTCATTCCGGGAGTGGACAACTGGGAAGCAGACTTCCTCAGCAGGCACGACCTCCACCCGGGAGAGTGCGGACTTCATCCGGAAGTCTTCCACATGATTGTGAACCGTTGGGAAAAACCAAAGGTGGACATGATGGTGTCCCGCCTCAACAAAAAACTAGACAGGTATTGCGCCAGGTCAAGGGACCCTCAGGCAATAGCTGTGTACGCTCTGGTAACACCTTGGGTGTTCCAGTCAGTGTATGTGTTCCCTCCTCTGCCTCTCATACCCAAGGTACTGAGAATTATAAGACGGAGAGGAGTAAGAACTATACTCGTGGCTCCGGATTGGCCAAGAAGGACTTGGTACCCGGAACTTTAAGAGATGCTCACAGAGGACCCGTGGCCTCTGCCGCTAAGAAGGGACCTGCTTCAGCAAGGACCCTGTCTGTTCCAAGACTTACCGCGGCTGCGTTTGACGGCATGGCGGTTGAACGCTGGATCCTGAAGGAAAAAGGCATTCCGGAGGAAGTCATCCCTACCCTGATCAAAGCCATGAAGGAGGTGACCGCACAACATTATCACCGTATTTGGCGAAAATATGTTGCGTGGTGTGAGGCCAGGAGGGCCCCGACGGAGGAATTTCAACTGGGTCGATTCCTGCATTTCCTGCAAACAGGAGTGTCTATGGGCCTCAAATTGGGGTCCATTAAGGTTCAAATTTCGTCCCTGTCGATTTTCTTCCAGAAAGAATTGGCTTCAGTTCCTGAAGTCCAGACGTTTGTCAAGGGAGTACTGCATATACAGCCCCCTTTTGTGCCTCCAGTGGCACCGTGGGATCTCAATGTAGTTCTGGGATTCCTCAAATCACATTGGTTTGAACCGCTCAAATCTGTGGATTTGAAATATCTCACATGGAAAGTGACCATGCTGCTGGCCCTGGCCTCGGCCAGGCGAGTGTCAGAATTGGCGGCTTTATCTTACAAAAGCCCATATCTGATTTTCCATTCGGACAGGGCAGAACTGCGGACCCGTCCCCAGTTTCTCCCTAAGGTGGTGTCAGCGTTTCACCTGAACCAACCTATTGTGGTGCCTGCGGCTACTAGGGACTTGGAGGACTCCAAGTTGCTAGACGTTGTCAGAGCCCTAAAAATATATATTTCAAGGACGGCTGGAGTCAGAAAGTCTGACTCGCTGTTTATACTGTATGCACCCAACAAGCTGGGTGCTCCTGCTTCTAAGCAGACAATTGCTCGTTGGATTTGTAGTACAATTCAGCTTGCACATTCTGTGGCAGGCCTGCCACAGCCAAAATCTGTAAATACCCACTCCTCAAGGAAGGTGGGCTCATCTTGGGCGGCTGCCCGAGGGGTCTCGGCTTTACAACTTTGCCGAGCAGCTACTTGGTCAGGGGCAAACACGTTTGCAAAATTCTACAAATTTGATACCCTGGCTGAGGAGGACCTGGAGTTCTCTCATTCGGTGCTGCAGAGTCATCCACACTCTCCCGCCCGTTTGGGAGCTTTGGTATAATCCCCATGGTCCTGACGGAGTCCCCAGCATCCACTAGGACGTCAGAGAAAATAAGAATTTACTTACCGATAATTCTATTTCTTGTAGTCCGTAGTGGATGCTGGGCGCCCATCCCAAGTGCGGATTGTCTGCAATACTTGTACATAGTTATTGTTACAAAAATCGGGTTATTATTGTTGTGAGCCATCTTTTCAGAGGCTCCGCTGTTATCATGCTGTTAACTGGGTTCAGATCACAGGTTGTACGGTGTGATTGGTGTGGCTGGTATGAGTCTTACCCGGGATTCAAAATCCTTCCTTATTGTGTACGCTCGTCCGGGCACAGTATCCTAACTGAGGCTTGGAGGAGGGTCATAGGGGGAGGAGCCAGTGCACACCACCTGATCCTAAAGCTTTTACTTTTGTGCCCTGTCTCCTGCGGAGCCGCTATTCCCCATGGTCCTGACGGAGTCCCCAGCATCCACTACGGACTACGAGAAATAGAATTATCGGTAAGTAAATTCTTATTATAAGGTAATAGTTACATAGTTACATAATTAGTTAGGTTGAAAAGAGGCAAAATGCCCATCGGGTTCAACCTGTATTCTGTAATCAGCTGATCATATTATAATGTACCTGCTGATGTAATGGCGTAGTACCAATTGACAACTATGACTCTTACCACTCCCAGATTAATGTCACTGTGGTAAATGCTATAACCCTGGATACCCTTTCTAGTTAGAAATTTGTCTAATCAGTTTTAAATACATTTACAGAGTCTGCCATTACTATCTGCTTCAGCAGGGAGTTCCAAATTTTTAATGCTCTTACCGTGAATAACCCTTTCCTACGTTGTATATGGAATTTCCTCAGCCTCAGCGAGAGCCCACATGTCCTATACAGGGTTATTTTAATAAACAAATCCGCTGCTAGCTCCTTCTAATGACCCTTTACATATTTGAAGATATTAATAATGTCACCTCTTAGTGGCCGCTTTTCTAGTGTATACATATGTATTTAGCAAGCCTTTCCTCGTACTCCAGTGTCTCTAACCCTTTAATCAGTTTAGTAGCCCGCCTTTGAACTCTTTCTAGTTCTCCTATATCTGTTTTATAATATGGTGCCCAGAACTGAACACAATATTCCAGGTGCGGACGTACCAATGATTTGTACAGTGGCAGGATTACATCCTCGTCCCTTGTCTCAATGCCCCGTTTTATGCATGTGAGCACTTTACTTGCCTTTTTTGCAGCATTTTGACATTGTGTACTGTAAGCCTATTATCCATGAGCACCCCCAAATCTTTTTCCACCACAGTTACCCCTATAATTTCCCCATTTAGAGTGTACGATGCTTGTGTGTTTTTTTTCCAAAATGCATAATTTAGCATTTTTCTATATTGAACCTCATTCCCCATTTAGACGCCCAGGCTTCAAGTTTAAATAAGTCATTTTGTAGAGACTCCACATCGCTATCTGAATTACCTTACGCAGCTTAGTATCATCCACAAAGATTGACACTGTGCTTTCCAGGACTATTCCTAGATTGTTGATAAATATATTGAACAGTTGCGCGCCAAGTACGGACCCTTGTGGTATTCCACTAACTACTGGTGCCCAGCTGGAGAACATCCCATTGACCACTACTCGTTGTACTCTGTTATCCAGCCAATTACCTAACCATGTACAAATAGTATATCCTAGACCAAGTTCCCTTAATTGGATCAGTCTCCTGTGAGGCACTGTATCGAAGGCGCGAGTAACCTCACTGCTGACCGCAAAGTTCCCACCATTGAGGATAATGGAGCGGGTCTCAGAATTCGGGGAAAGGGGTCCCATGTGTAAACATGGGCCCCCTTTCAGTGCGTGGTCCGGGTAAATGTGGTTTGTTTTTTTGCCAAGTATGTGGATTACAAAAAAGAAGAGGACAGATGCTACACTGGATTTTGGTGAGTATAATTTTATTTTCAGGTACACCATGGATTCTACTTGGAGAAGTGGACCGAGCCTCGTGTGAACATAGGTAAGTATGTGTGTGTCAGCATGTATGTAATAAAGTTTTACTTTCACGGTGTGAGTGTACTGTTTTATTTGGGTATTTTTTTTTGTAGTAGAACTACAGGTACCAGCGGGCCCATTTCCCCCCTGCATGCTGGTACTTGTGGTTCTCCAAGTACCAGCTTGCGGGGGAGGCTTGCTGGGACATGTAGTTCTGCTGCAAAAAACAATACTCTTTCTTTGTGTCAGTTGGCTATCAGCCTCCCATCCACAGCCCATGGATGGGGGGAACAGCCTCGGGCTTCACCCCTGGCCCTTGGGTGGCTGGAGGGGGGGAACCTTTGATTTAAGGGGTCCCCACTCCTCCAGGGTACCCCAGCCAGGGGTGACTAGATGGGGATTTAATGCCACGGCCGAAGGGACCTATATAAAAGTGTCCCCCGACTGTGGCATTATCTCTCCAGCTAGTGGAGCCCGGTGCTGGTGTTAAAAATACGGGGGACCCCTACATCTTTTGTCCCCTGTATTTTTTGCACCAGGACCGGACGCAAAGCCCGGTGCTGGTTCTAAAAATACGGGGGATCCCCTGTCAATTCCCCCCCCCGTATTTTTACAACCAGGACCGACTCAAAGAGCCCGAGGCTGGTTATGCTTAGGAGGGGGGACCCCACACATTTTTTTTTCTTGATTTTAACCCATTCCCACTGAAAAGCATGCTCTCTCTATTTTAGTCAGTTAAAAAAAATATTCTTTTAAAAAATATATAAATAATACTTGTGGCTCCTAATAGACAAACCAGGTACATAATCCATTCTAATATAAATAGATATGCTATTAGCAATAAAAAAAAACACAAAAAAAACATGTTTTTACATTTTTTATTAGATTCCACCAGCAAAGTAAGGCGGAATGAAATTGACAAAATTACTGTCGAAAAGGACTGTTGTCGAATCGACTTTCTTCAATTGAATATACTTTTGTCGAAAAGCCGCATTTTTACCACTGCGGACATGTCGAATTTAACAACTGTCAAATTTCCAAAAGTCGAATCTGAAACGTCCGTTTCTTTGTCAAAAAGTACTGTATTGCATTGTCGAATTTAAAATACCACGTTTTTCGACATTTGTGGCAATTTGACCACAATTACATATACCCCATCATTACAGTACTGCCAGCAGGAGAACTGTAACAAATGTGTTACACCGCAGCCTGCTCTCCCTGTGTGAAGGGAAGGATTTAAGCCGTATCAGCTACAATCAATGTCAGAGTATGTAGCAATTGGATAAGCACCAATGTATAAATAAATCGGCTATAGTGAGGTTCTTTTCAATCCACCTTTCAATAACAGGCTTTTACATGATATGTGCTTCTACTACTTCATTTATATATATATTTTTTTAAATCTGTTTATTAGGATTTTCACATAATATAAATGAAACAACGAAGTAGCAGACAATGGAGATTATGAAGTTAAGGCTAAAGTTGACAAATACATTATAGTCTGTTAAGAGGGGGACAGTTCAGATCCGTAGAATCTAGACTTGTGGACTCCAAACCATAAATCCGTATTTTGTCACAAGATTATTGAACTAACATTAACCAAGGGATATAGTGTTTATGCGAATCTGTCTTGTACATCAAAACTGTGGGGTCAAAACCGTAGGGGTCTCCATCAACGCTTTATCATCAGAATCATAAAGAAAGGTGTATACACCTCTATAACCAGATTACCTTTTCCTAAATAACAATAAACATAATAATGAGGTTCCATTCTTTTGGAATTCGGTATCCTGACATATATATAACACTAAACAGAGGAAAGAGAAAAGAAAGAGAAGTAAAAAGTGAGTGCTCAAAAGAGGAGGGAAGGGGAAGGGGAGGGTAACACATAAGGGAGAATGATTGGGGAATATAAGGATGTCCTATCTAGAAATATATAGTGAGAAGAATCGCAATTGATGCAGTAGCACAATTATAGGAAACATGGTGTTCTTGTCCCAAAGGTACTAGTAGATATTAGTGTGGAGGGTCACGGCAAGGTGTCTTCCAATAATTTCCTATGCAAGAACCATTCTGTGTGTTCAAAAACCTTAAATATTTGAGTCTGTGTGGTCTGATCCCGTGAATCAATATATACACCCCATTTTTTATAAAAGGTTTTAATTCCTGATTCAATATTAATTTGGGCCGATTTTCTGTCATAGTATAAGATTTGCAAAAGTTTACTGTGCACCTCCGTCAGAGTCGGGGATGTGGACAAGAGCCAGTGAGACAGGATAATTTTTTTTATACCGTTACTAGGATGGTTAGAAATGGTTGTATTTTCTGTCTCCCTGGTCCTAAGTCCCATTCTGAGAAATTTGCACACAGGCAAGATAGCGGCGTCGCTTCCACATGGATGTGTAATAGCTGGTTAATAAAGGCCATTACTTTATGCCAGAAGCGGCGGATCAGACCACACTCCCAAAACATGTGATAAAACGAGGCTACACTGACATGACATTTGGGACATTCCCCAGATTCCGTGGGATTAAATCGGGCATGTTGTGTGGGGGAAATATATGCCCTCTGTAGGGTGCGAAGATGTACCTCCTGTAAGTACGGGGAGGCTAAGGCTTTCAGAGAGGAGATATAGTGCTCACTGAGTTGCTGATGGGAAGTTAGACTGGGTATATCTTTTCGCCATTGGTCTAATAATCTATTCCATCTGTGTTCTGTTGATCTAGAAGTCAGGATGTTATATATCTGTCTGATGCGTGTGGGTCCAACTCTGTGTGCAGCAAGTGAAAGTGACAGTGGGGTGGAAAGAGAAGAGTTGTCTTGGGGGTGGTTATGTTTGGGATTTGTGGGGTTTAAATAGTGTCTGACTTGTAGGTACATGTAAAAGTGGGGGTGAGGTAGGTTGAACTTCTCTTGGAGGAAGGAAAAAGACCGCATTGAGCCTCCCGGATCAAAGACCCTGGAGGAGTTAGAGGGACCCTTCTCTTTCCAGAGTCGGTAATTAGGATTAATAAGAGATGGGGGAAATGCAGGGTTGCCCCATAGTGGGATGCATGGTGAGATTTCTGGATTACTCCTGAATTTTTTGTGTAGGGAGCGCCAGTTATAATAGATATCATGGAAAAGGGGATTATTGCGAATCGATGAGGGGATCAAAGAAGGTTTACAAAGTAAGGTAAGGTAGACACACCAGGTGGGGTAAAACAAATGATTGAGGATCTAGGTAGACTAGAGGAATGGTCAAGAGTCTGGCAGTTACAGTTTAATGCCAAAAAATGCAAAATCATGCACTTGGGTCTCAAAAATCCTAAAGCTAAATACAGTATTAATGGCACTATACTGGAAACTACTGAGGAGGAAAGGGATCTAGGAGTCACTATTTCAGATGACTTAAAAGCAGGTAAGCAATGTAACAAGGCAATGAGGAAGGCTAGTCAGATGCTTGGCTGCATTGGGAGAGGAATCAGCAGCAGAAAGAAAGAAGTAATAATGCCACTGTATAGGTCATTGGTACGGCCTCATCTAGAATACTGTATTCAGTTCTGGAGGCCATATCTTCAAAAGGATATTAATACATTAGAAACTGTACAAAGGAGGGCAACTAATATGGTGCATGGCCTACATCACAAAACATACCCAGAAAGACTAAGAAATCTCAATATGTATAGTTTGGAGCAGAGAAGGGAAAGGGGGGACATGATAGAAATTTTCAAATATATGAAGGGTATTAACAAAGTCCAGGAGGGAAAATTCACCAAATGAAGAGAAGCAATAGGACACGAGGACATGCACTGAGACTGGAGGGGGGGAAGTTCAGGGGAAATTTGCGGAAAAATTATTTCACAGAAAGGGTAGTGGACAAGTGGAATAGCCTCCCATCAGAGGTGGTAGAGGCTAAGACAGTAGAGCAATTTAAACATGCATGGGATAGACATAAGGATATCCTTACAAAGAAATAAGGATCAAATAAGGTTAGTGATAAAAAAATAATATAAAAAAACAAAAAATAAGGGGCAGACTAGATGGGCCAAGTGGTTCTTATCTGCCGACAAATTCTATGTTTCTATGTTTCAAAGTAGCAGAGCTCCCGGGGAATAAGGAGCGAACAAGGCCTCATCCAGTGCAGAGTCAGTGAAGAGTTCCCTATCAAACAGCCAGTCAGCAGCGCAACGAAACAGCGAAGCCATTGAATAAGACGCGTAATCAGGGACCCCGAACCCACCCTCCAACTTAGGAGCCATCAGCTTGTCTAAAGCTATGAATGATTTTTTTCCTTTCCACAAGAATTTTGACATCATTTTCCGTAGGTATTGGATGTCTGGATTATTAAGTCGGATTGGGAGCATTTGCATAAGGTAAAACAGTTTGGGGAAGATTATGTTTTGTAACACTGCTATCCTCCCCAACAGTGACAAGGGAAGTCATTTCCAACTATCCAAAAGTGTTGTTACTCGTGCCAGGCCAGGGGAGTAATTCTCCTCGTACAATCTAGACAGATTCGCCGGGATTTGGATCCCTAGGTATGTGATTTTTGTGGGGGCAATTTTGAAAGAAAGTGATGAAAGGAGATCTGATAGGACATTTGTAGTGGGGCCTAAGAGTAACATGTCTGATTCAGCTACATTAATCCTATATCCTGCCCAATTTCCAAATGTCTGAATCAGGTCCAGGATCTCTGGGATGGAGGTCACTGGGTCTGAGACAAACAAGAGCATGTCATCGGCAAAAAGGGCCAGGCGGAGATCCACGTCCCCTATTTTGATTCCTTTAAATCTTGGGGAATGTCGTAAGGCTATCGCCAGAGGCTCCAGCGCTATGGCGATGAGTAAGGGTGACAGGGGGCATCCCTGTCTGGTTCCTCTATGTATCTCAAAAGCTGGGGATAGAACTCCATTACACCAGACCTGCGTCCGAGGAGTAGTGTAAAGGAGTTTCAGGAGATTTACAAAAGGGGCAGGAAAGCCAAAAAGTGAAAGAGAAGAGAAAAGATGATCCCAGTCACCCAGATCGAACGCTTTTTCTGCGTCAAGAGATAGGATAACTGGGTGAGTGGCGAGAGAAAAAGAGGAGGAGGAAGCATAGATAGCTGACAGGACCCGTCGTACGTTGACCTCAGAGTGTCTTCGCCAGATAAATCCTGTTTGGTCCTTATGTATAATATGAGGGAGTAAATGTTAAAGGTTAAAATCACCACCTAGGATCAAAGGTTCTGTTAAAAAGGGGGTCAATTTAGCTAGTAGAGACTGAAAAAACATCTTGTTATAAACATTAGGAGCGTAAACGTTGCATATGGTGTACATTTTACCATTAATCTTTGCAGATAATATAACATAACGACCATCTGGGTCAGGTAAAGTGGAAACCACCTCCGTGAGAATATGACTTTTTACCAATAAGACAACACCCCTAGCTTTAGAATTATATGAGCTAAAACCCAGTACCTGCCAGTTTAAGGTGTTCAATTTCACCGTCTCCTCCTGTGTGAGGTGCGTTTCCTGCAGGAAAGCCAGATCTATCCGTTGTTTGTTGAGATAAAGGATTATTTTCCGTCTCTTCGCTGGGGAGTTAAATCCCCCTACATTCCAAGTTCCCACTACTAAGTCAGGCATGTTGTCGTGTCACAGATTAAACATATGCACCAACCACTATCAGCTTTATCCAGATAATCACAGTCACATCCTGGGAGGGGGGTAGGTGAGAGGGGGGAGGATAGAGACAATATAAGGGGGGAGAAGCATTAGAAAAGAAAAAAGTAAACAACAGGTCGTACAATATGATAAACATTACCGTACTAATAACTATTTTAGCATTGACCAGCGACCTCCGGCTAACGGTCATATACAAGGACCAATAACAGTGGCCACGTATATAAGCATTAGAGGACATGAAAGCAATAGTGAGGTAGGATTTCCCCCCCCCCCCCCACCGTCCTCTCATAAGTATCTATGCCCGCCCGAGAAGAAAAGTGAAGAGTCCCCATATATAAACTAATCTGTGAGGAGCAATATGTCACGAGTGGCAATCAGGGAGTGGGGATTACCAAAACATAACTTCAGCTATTGCTGCAGACTAGAAATATGTCCAGCTAAATTGTACATCACTCTGTATGAGATAATCTCATATCTAAGTGAGCTGAGTTATCTATATTCCTAGATGCAATCGTGTGAAGAAAATACAGAGAAATGGGTGCATATAACAGAATATGTATAATCAGAGTTCAGCAGTGGCAGTCACTGAACGGTCTGCAGACAGGGTCAAGAGAGCACTTCCCATGAGGGGGGTGCTTGAGAGTATCCGAGTGAGATCATGAGATTACAATGCCGGTGAAGGGCGATCTGTGATATCCACGCTATCCTCTTTTGCAACATTGCGTAGATATGCTGCTGCATCAGCGGGTGACAAAAAGTCCTTGTGGGAGGTACCCTCATAAATGCGCAAGCGTGCGGGGTAGAGCAGACCAAACTTGCGTCCCTCAGACACGAGTTGCGTGCAAATTGGTGAAAAAGCCTTGCGGGCCCGGGTCAGTTCCACTGAGTAATCCTGAAATATGTAAAGCTTGTTACCCTCCCATTGTAAATCTTTCACTTTACGGGAAGCAGACCAAAATATCATTTTATGAAGGTAGTTCAGACATCGGAACAAAGTCACACGAAGGGTGGTGCGGTCTGTTGGGGGTGGGAACTGGTCCTACTCGGTGGACTCTCTCGATCACGAGATCACTACAGTCCCGATCAATTCCCAATAGAGAGGGAAGAGTAGTGCGTACAAAATGTGCCAGTGTCGTGCCTTTAATAGATTCTGGCAGTCCCACTAATCTTATATTGTTTCTTCTCGAACGATTTTCAATATCGTCTAATTTATTCCATATTTGGTAATTTTCTGTAGTGAGATTTTTTACTGAATGGTGAAGCCCTTCTATGTCATGGGTAGCTGCTTGAAGTTGTGTTTCAGTGCGGGTAACCCTCTGTGTCAGGTGCTGCAATTGTTTGGATATGTCACTTACTGCTTGGGACAGGAGAGGTGCCATTGTAGCAGTGATTGCAGCCACTACGTCTCCGTATGTGACAGGGGCTGTGGGGTCACGGCATACCTGGGAGCCTGTGTTGTCTGCGCCCTCTGCTGCAGCTTTTTTGGAAGCTGGGGAAATCACCTCAGGTCCGGCGTCCGGCGCCATGACACTTGTCGCGCAGCGCTTCTCCTGCCTGTTCGGCGCGGCTGCAGGATCCTGTGGGGCTGCTGTCACGGCTGTCACAAAGCGGTCCATTGTGATTGCGAATGCCGGCGGGGGTGTCACGGGCGGTGTAGAGGCTATAATAGCCTTGAAAAGGTGTTTAAAAGCGGGCGGCGGGGACGGAGCTCCTGCAGTGAGCTTCCTACTCCATGCGTCCCGGAACCGGAAGTCCACTTCATTTATATTTACACTATCTCACGATTTGAGTCATCCACAAATGAAATGATATGTTAAGAATGACTTATGAGCTGTTTATTTAAACAGTTCAGACAACCAATTAGGTTGAGAACCCCATAATGAGAAATGGTAATATACCCCAATATTAGGAGACTATAGATAACTCCTTGGCTGGATTAATCACTCAATACTGTTAAACACCATACATGAATGTGACTGTCACCCCTTGGTATATATAAAACACTGACCACAGGTATACCACAAGGGACTAATGATATATTATAATCCAATCCTAAGGGAAGAGATATAACAGTAAATGTAATATTGTGACACATCCTACAATATTCTATTGAACATAGAACTGCATAGGTGGTACTACTTGTGTCAATTCATATATTAAGTGTGGGATTGTGGGATCATTACTCAAGGGGTTTGGACTTACAGTACATTAATACGACTAGAGATTATATAACAATGATTACAGACATACTGTAAGGGATTTAGGACATATTGTGGGATCCAAATAACTTGCTCAATATTGTGATCTATCCCACAGTAATGTGTTGGACCTAGAATTGTATAGGTGGTATTATCTGAGATAGTTGATATACTACGATTGGGGATGATTAACATTAAAAGTTATATTTTATACAAATTAATAATTTTCTCTCTCTCTTAGTGCGCCAACAAAGAGACAATCTTCTCTTTCTTACCTTTCCCTACACCATGGTCCATAATGGCTTAAGGAAAATAACAAACATATAGTATGTTCCCCACACTGACCATGGCATATGAAGATATAATAACACTAGGAATATGTACAAAATGATGTTTTCATAAGATACTGATGAATATATACTTGAGCAGAAGAAGAAATATATCACTTATCAATTGAGACACGCTTACCAAAAGTATCTATTTATATCTCGTGGTTATAGAGCTAAAATACTATGATTTACAATTAATTTACTATAAAAAATTCCCTTACTGATATGCCTTTTGGCTTACTATATAGACTTGTGATAGACCTAGGAAGTTTTACTTTTATGGACTAGCTAAAAATATAAAGGCTACAAGCACCTCTATAGGACTCATTGATGAAGAACTGAGAGACATTAGAGAAGGTGTGATTCAAAATCGAGTAGCCATCGATTAGTTACTGCTCAGAGAAGGTAGCGGATAGGAACAATTTAAGGAATGTGTTTTAATATCTCAGATAATTACAATCCCATTGAACAGAAGCTTAAATTACTACAAGATTTACAGGAACACATGAACCAATCGGTTGATTGGGATCTTTTTGGATGGATGGGAGCTAGTATTTCTAAGTGGCTATATCAAGTGTTACATTATGTCATGAAGATAATTCTTATAATTCTCATAATCTATGTAAGCATCAAATGTCTGCCGGCCCTTGGTCATCAGTGTGGCAAAATACTAACACCCCAAAGAAAGCCAAAATCTAATCTTATGGTGATGACCCCGGTTACTTACACTGCGGTAGCCCACACATGATCACACTAACAGAAATATACACTTAATAGGTGCTTACATGCTTTTGCTTCATACACACACATAGCAAGAAGAACCTCAACCTATAGCCAGGGTAAAGAAACAACATATTCTGTCGCTATCTCTTCCATTTCTCTTATCTATCCAAGTTTTCGGGAGGGTTGAGGCTTTTTGCATCGATACTCAGTGGACTAGTGCCAGCGATTGCATCCAGAGAACGGGTTTTCCTTTTTCTATCTCACATCTCGCACTACTCCACTCATCACCAGACAAATAATTTACACATGGTGAGTATTTGATTTATTATATGATAGTTGTTTAGAGATTAAACAAAACGGTGGAATGTTGAAGTTCAATCAAATATCCTGTATTGTCTCATTAATTGTGCTATGATTCTTGGTATTCTAATGTTCCCTTAAACAGTGTCCTCTTTTAGTATAGAGTTAATATGCACAGAGTAATATTCTCCCACAACCCTTGAGCATCATTTGATTACGTGTTTATGTGGCTAGTAGCAAGGCCTTTGTGTAGATAACGAGTGCTCAATGACATTGTATGAGACTTTGTGGCAGAACAAGAACATATCATGGAATATCTGATGGACCTTCACTTTAGACAACACGTTATTATGAACAAAAATGACCTTTATGACAACGAAGCCTATTAGAGAACCTAATTGTTATGTATAGGAGATTCAAGCTTCATGACAAGTCTGCCATCTTATGGATAAAACCACTCTCTTTAATTAGCTAATATGACCATATTTGGCATTTCCCCTTATTGTTCATCAACCAATATATCTCCATGATTTAATCTATATGTGCGCCTTGTTTGTAAATAAGCTCTGAATAATTGTATAATGTTATGGTATAAATAATGTACAGTCAGTGTTCTAAAGACACAGGCTCATTGATGAATTCTGTCTTGGTCCACGCTCCTCTGCGCAGAATATTGGGAGCGGTTCCCTCTTTGATAATAAATTCCATATGCTGAATATCATCACAACGGAGAACTCTCAATTATTTTTATAATTCATCTTTAACACCATACTTGTTGTATTGGGACTGTTTGCCATCTCCTTTTCCTTTTGTTTTCCCTTGAGACAGAAGGGCTGAAAAGCCGGAACTTTAGGCTTGAATTTGTATGTGGAAAGAAACTTCACATTTTTGGAGTCTGCTTCTGACTCCAAGATACTGGTTAATTCTTTACCAAAAAGAATATCTCCAGTAAAAGGTAAAGACTCCAAAACCTTTTTGGATTCTGAATCAGCTTTCCATGTACGAAGCCAAACCACTCTGCCAGCGGCTACTGCTGAAGCTGATTCCTGAGAGGCAATAGTACCCATATTCAAGGCTGCTTCTTCCAAAAACATTGCAGCCTGTTTGATATGTGCTACATGAGAGTTTTGCTCTCTAGATTCAATTGAAGGATCCCCTTCCAATGCATCAGCCCAGGTTGCCACTGCTTTTGCCAGCCAGGCTGAAGCCATGACTGGTCTTACGATTGCCCCAGACAGGGAAAAAACCATCCACTCTCCTATCCATGACATTTAATGATGTTGAAGGCAGAGGTAATATAGATATTCCCACTAATCGAATGACATGCGTATGTACTTTAGGGGACACCTCCCTCTTTAAAGTCCTCAGCTGGAAGAGGATAATTGGAATTCCATTTCACTGGAATTCTTAATTTCTTACTGGGAGTAGCTCAAGCCTCTTTCATAATTTCCTTCAGCTGTTCTGACCCAGAAAACACAGTCCTGTTTTGGGACATTTAAACACAGATGTCTTGGATTTTAACACAGGCTCTGCTGATTCTTCTAAGGATGGAATGGCTTTTATCACATTAATTTACTCAGATATGTCCACTGAGCTAAGACCTTCCGCCTCATCTTCATATGCAGAACCAGAGTGTAATGAGTCTTCATTCTCCAACGAATCCTCATCTGAAGCATGTGTAGACTGTAAAGATGTTTTTTCATGTCTATGTGCTTTACTTACCACTAGCCTTTCAGCCTGTTTTTGTTGAGAGGTTGCTGCTTCCCCTGCTGATAAACCTCAGGAGGAATGCTGCATGTAAGGGTTAATAGTGTAACCTATCCCTGGTACAGAAGTTGGAATTATCCACTGAGCTATACTGGATAATGTCTGTACAAAGGTAGCCCATGGGGGTTCGACTTGCTCCTGTGTCCTCCTTGGATTTTTCAAGAGACTTTGGTGAAAGCTAAAACAATTTTTCTGAACCAGATCCTGAGAGGTTAGCTCAGCTTTGACTAACAGGATATGAGTGTTAGTGCTGCTTTGAGTGTTTTTTCCTCACCCTTGTCGCTCTTAGGGGGTAATTCCAAGTTAATTGCAGCAGGAATTTTGTTAACAGTTGGGCAAAACCATGTGTACTGCAGGGGAGGCAGATATAACATGTGCAGAAAGAGTTAGATTTGGTTGGGTTATTTTGTTTCTGTGCAGGGTAAATACTGGCTGCTATATTTTTACACTGCAAAAGAGATTGCAGATTTAACACACCCCACCCAAATCTAACTCTCTCTGCACATGTTAAATCTGCCTCCCCTGCAGTGCACATGGTTTTGCCCAACTGCTAAAAATTTTCCTGCTGCGATCAACTTGGAATTACCCCTTTAGACATGATAAATAATCAGACACTTGCACAGTGTACTACACAATTTGTGACTGTAATCACTTTAAATTTTGTTAAAGTGACATAAAAGCCGACTCTACCCTGCTTTGCACCAGCATTGAAGATCGGAATAGACAGAAAAAAACTGACAGAATTATTATAAATTCCTCAGTCACAGGTTATACATTAGTATAATAAGCAATATGAGCACATAATCAACTACAAATACATTTCAAGTATGTAGGAGAAACCTATTACTGAGACAGAGCATCGAGTGACCGGAACCAGAAGTGACATTGGGCGCGCACACATGAAGGCGCACACAAGGATGGAGCGGCAAGGTGCTAGAGCCAGAAGCCGGCAGCAAGGGGGAAGCCAGCGGTCGGGGAGAGCCAGTGGCCGGAGGAGAATCTTGCACAGACTGAAATGAGGTGGATTTATAATATGGGCACTCTAGCTCCAAAAGGACTACACCTGGACTTTGGACTCAAATGGTTTTTATAATAATTTATTGATAGATAGATATATATTTTTATGAAAATCTATTTATATGTTCCTTTAAGGTTACTTTTCATTTCCACCCCTGCCTTCATAATGCTGTATTTGTACACATATTATCAATAAGCATGGGGTTACGAAGACATTCTCAAAAATACTTTCCGGCACTATTTATGGTGTTATTTTCATATAACCTTTTTTTGTACCTAAAAATTTTTTTCATACTACTCATGATTATATTGCTATAAGGGGACATTTTATATCTTTTTAGCAAGTTTGTTTGTATTACGTCCTAAATGCAGGTCTGTGGAACGCATAATAACCAAATGCGTTCCACGATCGGGGCCTCCGTGAATGGAAATCCTAGATGCAGGTACACTACATCACCGCGGCCAATAGCACAGGGTCCGCGTGGAAACGGAAATCGTGTGCGTTCCAGACCGCGGAGGAGTAACACAAACTGAGAAGCTCGCGCCACAAATAGGAACGAGTAGCGGACGAAAGCGGAAGTCAGGTGTGCGTTCCACAAGTTGGAACGCACACCCAATTACAGTTCTTTTTAATATTTTCAAGCATTTAAAAATAATTATTTTATGAATTTACCACCAAAGGGGTTGTGAAATATCTACATAAGACCCTCTAAAATAAGCCCTATGAGGTAACATATAGAGGGAGATGTTTTCTTGCACTGCGCAGTCTAAACCAATCACACCACAGCACTGAGTTTAAATATCCCCAGTTCTCTATTCCACCATACCTTGATAAAGGCTCCTTGTGAGCAGAAACGCGTTGGTATTGTGGGACAGACTGCAGCAGAATAAAGAATCTGTGAAGGTACCCAGGACTGCCATAGCCAGAGGAGGAACAGTGCTGAGTTCCTGGGAGGTACTTGTTCACTATCTCACAAGCGCTATAGGGTAACCATCACTGGGGACCCCACTTATTCTGGTATGCACATTTGCCCCATCAAATGTTGGTGGAATTGTTTTTAATACTATTTTAAATTGTAGGCAGTTTTTTTTAATAAAACTGTACTTCACTATATATTCCCTCATTTTCTGTTCTTTTGAGGGAAAAAAAGAGGAATTCTGTTCTAATTTTTAAGGAAGGATTAAAGTAATTGACTATTTCCTACAGAGTTAATATTCAAGCATTAATCCCGTATTACCCCGGTGGGTGCGCACATCTGCATCTTGTGCATTGTTTGGTGTTTTTTTGGAAGTGGGGGTGACCACTTCAGCGGAAGTTGCAGCACTGCTGGTTTGAAAAACTTTTCTTTACAACTTCTGTGCACAGATCAGTGGAGCAGGGAGCAGATGAGTAGTAACTTTCCCTATTAGCTTTTCCCACTGTGTTGTATAACGGATTGTCTTCCTTTGTCCATTACTGCATTTTATTGTTGAGTCCCTGTATTTGTACTAAATGTACCCTTATCCTATCCATTTATTTATATATATTTTTATTTATTTATTGTCCCTTATTCCTTTATTTTATTTGTTTATTATTCCTTGTATATTGATTGTCCCCCTCTTTTTGATTTTCTGAAGGTAACAGGGAGTAAGCACTAATTAAAAAATGGGGGTGGCTGAGATTGGGGATCTCACTCAATGCATGTCGTGCATGATGTATGCGCACCTGGTACAACAGTCCGAGTGTGGGTACATCTGTGCGCAATGTGAGCTTATGTCCACCCTGAAAGCCCAGGTAACTGATCTAGAGCAGACCGTTACGAGACTAAGGAGCATTCCCAATCTCGAGCAAAGTTTAGATAAAATGGTGGAGGAGTTGCAGAGGGGATCATTGGTAGATGAGGAAGATCAGGTAGACAGCTGGGTCATGGTTAGAAGGAAGAAGAGGGGAGGGGAAGACAGGACATCTCCGATCCACCAAACCCCAATAAATTTGCCCAATTTGATGAAGATTCTGAGGATGGCAGTGAGGAAATGATGTTACCGGAGGAAAAAAGATAGGTATCTAGTCAGATTGTGGTGGTAGGGGATTCTATTATCAGGACAACAGGGCAATCTGCTACCGGGACCATGATCGCTGTAGTCTGTTGTCTTCCGGGTGCTCGGGTACGGCACATCGTGGACAGGGTAGATTGTTGGGAGGGGCTGGTAAAGACCCGGAGATCTTGGTGCATGTTGGCACCAATGACAAAGTTAGTGGTAGGTGGGATGTCCTTAAGAAAGACTATAGGGACTTAGGCAAGAAACTTAAGGCAAGGATATCTAGGGTAATATTCTCCGAAATATTACCAGTGCCATGCACTAGCCCAGGGAGGCAGAGGGAGATCAGGGAGGTAAATGTGTGGCTTAGAGACTGGTGTAGGAAGGAGGGGTTTGTGTTCCTGGAACCCTGGGTGGACTTCTCAGTCAGGCGGCATCTTTGTCATGATGGATTAGAAGGTTGGAGGAGCTTTTAAACGAGGAGCCTTGGGGGAGGGTTTAGCTAGAATCTGCGGGTTAATTAGTGAGAGCAGTAAGGATAGGGGTAGTGAACAATTTGGGTGTGGAGAAGGGGGGAGCGTAAGATCAGATGCAAGGGTATTTGCATGGGTATTGACACCGGAAATACTGACACAGGTATTGCCCAAGATATTCCCAATTTATTACCTAATGACGGATATGGCTCAGCAATACGGTATATAGAAAATAATGTGCATAGCATAAGGGAGGATAGTAACATCAGGGAGGGGGGTTTAGAAAGTCTTAATAGGTCAGATAGAGATAGTAGTGAGGAAGGCTGTATTAAGCATGATGGGGTGGAAAGGGAGGAAGTAGAATAACAGTCAGTAAGGGTAAGTCTAGAAAGGCACTTGTAAATATAGATAAGATACAACTAAAACAAACGGGCAATGGAGAGGCTAAGCTAAGATGTATAAAAACAACTTACTGACAGCGCCTAAATAGATGAATAAATAGACTTACCAAAATGCAATCACACCTGAGCGCTGCCGATGATTGGCACTGTGCATGTGCCAATGGATGCAGTAATTAAAAAGGAAAGGGAAAGGAATCGGCTGCGCTTGGGGTGCTTACAAATGGGTATAAAACATGGAGAGTTGACAATCTTCTATATGAAATTGTTTATTATAATGTAAAATACATCAACAACAAAATAAAATTAACCATATATAAAAAATAATAGATAACTGTACTCTAAAACACCATTGTATAAACACACAGTATCAATCAAGGTTTGTATATAGTATTCCCCTGATTCAGGGTATAGGATTGATACTTTTTTAAGGATTGTAACAATAATGTGACTTAAATAGTTACAATTTTACTCTCTGCAGCGTATTGTGGCTAAGAATAAAATAGAAACAGCAGAACTTTTTCTCCAATAATCGGAGACAGAAAAGGGGCCCAGCGGTCAAATAAATAATGAACAATGTACAATTTTTACCTCTCCTATGGGCTGGTATTACCGAGCGTCCTCGGTAAAGTCCTGTATAAAGCCCACAATGTGATGCTAAGGAGAGAATTTAGATGAAGGAGTGATTATCCAAACTTGCTCCTAGTTCTGTAGGTCCCGGATGCAGGATAATTGCCTGTGTGTTACCTTGGGCTGGTGGAAATCCTTTTTAATGCCCTAAGCATAGGTAATACCACATCTTCCAAGACGTCAGAGGAGCACACGCTGTGGCCGCTAATTGCGGTGGAGATTCACAGGTGTAATATTAGCCGGAGCCGCTGCACTGGTTTAAGGAGACTGAAGCGTTGTCCCGCGGCTGAATAGCCGTTTAGGTGATGCAGGCTGGCGGTGTCTCACAGCCAGGTATTGCCGTAGGATGATGGTACGGGCTTTCGTTTTCCCACTGCCAGACACAGCCGTCAGATGTTATGGGCTGGCGATGTCCCGCGGCCAATTGCAGCCGTCAGACAGTGTGGGCTGTTACCGTTCAGAGACCACAATGTAGCCACCGTGCAGAGAAAAGAACTCTCCGCTGTAAGCAAAGTTCCTTGAGGCTGTGGTGCCGGTGGATCAGAGTCGAAGGGGAGGAGCCTAACGCGTTTCGTCACGATTAACGTGACTTTTTCAAAGGAATACCACCTCCACTGTGTACATCCTATATATAGCGTTAATTAACATACTGCCAGGTTCGGCTAATAAAAAACTCATTAAAACTCAATTAACAAAGGGACAATCTCAAGGGACTACACCTCCAGCGGCTTAAAGTGGTAACAACTTATGTGGGACTGTATATTTGGTTCATTCTTCAGTGATACATCAAAAAATTCCCTGCCAGTCCATATACCATTAGGAACGGACTATACCCTAACGGCAGCAGTTAATACTATTGATTTAGCATATGTGTGGCCACAATATGACTTATTATACGGTCTATTACATGGTTTAATATGTGCTTTTTAGAATTATGTTTTATTAAATTGTGATTAATTTTTTCACTCAAACCTTCAATTGTATCCATTCCATTGAGCGCTGCTATCTTATCTGTGTATTCTTTCTTGTGGTTTTGGGTGTGACTACCCCAATCTATAGCAGCAGCATTAGAAACGCAATATCCAATAAGCGCCTGAACCTTTTTACCTCGGTAGAAAACAAATTGCTAGAACTAGGAGCAAGTTTGGATAATCATTCCTTCATCTAAATTCTCTCCTTAGCATCACATTGTGGGCTTTATACAGGACTTTACCGAGGACGCTCGGTAATACCAGCCCATAGGAGAGGTAAAAATTGTACATTGTTCATTATTTATTTGACCGCTGGGCCCCTTTTCTGTCTCCGATTATTGGAGAAAAAGTTCTGCTGTTTCTATTTTATTCTTAGCCACAATACGCTGCAGAGAGTAAAATTGTAACTATTTAAGTCACATTATTGTTACAATCCTTAAAAAAGTATCAATCCTATACCCTGAATCAGGGGAATACTATATACAAACCTTGATTGATACTGTGTGTTTATACAATGGTGTTTTAGAGTACAGTTATCTATTATTTTTTATATATGGTTAATTTTATTTTGTTGTTGATGTATTTTACATTATAATAAACAATTTCATATAGAAGATTGTCAACTCTCCATGTTTTATACCCATTTGTAAGCACCCCAAGCGCAGCCGATTCCTTTCCCTAAGCTAAGATGTATGCTTGTGAACGCAAGAAGCCTATCGGGTAAAATGGGGGAATTGGAATGGCTTGTATCAAAGTCTCAGTATGATACTATAGGTATTACGGAAACATGGTGGGACGACTCTCACAACTGGGTTGCGAATTTGGAGGGATATTCTCTTTTCAGGAGGGATAGGGCTACCAAAAGGTGAGGAGGGGTATGTCTCTTTATTAAACAATCTCTAAAACCAAACTTAATAGAAGATATTTACAGGGAGGCTGGAGATAACGTGGAGTCGCTATGGGGTGAGATCACAAGTGGGGGCACAGAGGCAAAGAAACTAGTCATTGGCACGTGCTACAAGCAACCAGATATTAGTGTACATGATGAGGAACAACTCTTACACCAAATTGAAAAAGCTGCGGGAATGGGGGACATCCTAGTGTTAGGGGATTTTAACTATCCTGATATAAATTGGAGTAACGATTCATGTGTAAAAACTAGGAGCAGCAGGTTCTTAAATACATTAAAGGATCAATACTTAACTCAATTAGTCGAGGACCCAACTAGAGGTAAAACTATTCTGGACCTAGTTATTACCAATAATGTGGACATTATATCAAACACTAAAGTTGGGGAGACTTTGGGAAACAGTGATCACTATATGAACACATTTGACATCAGTTTCAAGAAACATAGCTATAAGGGAACAACTAAACATTTAACTTTAGAAAAGCTAATTTCAATATGCTGAGACAGGCACTAAACGAGATTGATTGGGAAGTTTTGTTTCATGGTAAAGACACAACGGAAATGTGGGATGCTTTAAAAGGGTTGCTTGATAGCAATATTCACAAATTAATTCCTATGAACAGTAAACGCAGGAGTACTAAAAACAAACCAATATGGCTTAATACGGAGGTCAAAGAAGCAATGGCTAAAAAGAGGCGTGCTTTCAAAACATTTAAATCTAATGGAGGGGAAGAGTCATTCCAGCATTACAAGGAATGCAAAAAAATGCAATAAAGTAATAATCGCAGCAAAAGTTGTAAACGAAAAGCAAATCGCTATAGAGAGTAAAAGCAATCCTAAACAGTTTTTTTTTTAATAATTATTTTTTTATTAATTTCCAAATATAGAAAAGTAAAAACAGATAAAAAAAATGTACACGAACATAGGCCATATAATGAGTACAACTTTGAGCCAATACTATAGGTCCAATCATATATAATAACTCTGAGTCTAGAAGCTCAGTTCACTCACCGTGTACACATATTCTCTTAACTATCAATCATATATATAACCTTAAGAGTAGCAGAGTAGAAAGTGCAGTAGAGAGGGGAATATATAACAAGACAGCGACACATGAGGGTAAAAAAAAATAAAGACAAAGGGAGGAGGATATGCGTGTCAGGGGAGCACCTCACTCAAGTATTGTAACATAGAGATAAATAGCTAGTTAGTTAGAGGGGGCATCTGCATTAATGGGTAGTATCAGGTTGTGGAGAATGCAGAATTGCCGTGTCAATGGGATCACTAAAAATGACGGAGTGACCCTGTCTCTCCCGGAATTCACTCCATTTAAACCATCTCATGTAAATAGAAGAAGGGGATGAAGAATACACACATCCCGCTGTTTCAAACAGAAAATGCTTATGGGTATTATTAATAACCGTCTGAATGTGAGGTATGGACTGTGATTTCCACAGTTGGCCTATCGCTGCTTTAGCTGATATTAAGACATGTCCTACGATATACCTGTCGCAGCTGAGAAGAGTGTGAGAAGGGTAGTGAAACAGGGCAAACAGCGGATCCAGTGGCACTGTTGTTCCCACTATTTCCTCCAAAAGAGAGAATACTTCCATCCACAGAGGCCCCAAGACCGGGCAGTTCCAAAAAATATGTAGAATGGAGCCCTCTCCACCACATTTTCTCCAGCATAGCTGGGAAGTCGAGGGCCAGATCTGGTGAAGCCGCTGCGGAGTGAAGTACGCCCTATTGATAATTTATAGAACATTTCTGAGTGCTGGAGACATTTAGAGATTTTAAAGCACTGTGATGAAATTGTATCCCACTCTTCTTCTCGAAGTACAATAGAGAGATCTCTCTCCCACTTCAACTGCGCAGGTAATTTGCCTTTTTTATTCAAAAGAACAATATACTGGTACCACCTGGATATCCCACCCCTATGGCCCGGGGATGACAATCTAGAGAGCATACCAGCAGGAAAAGGGAGGGGATTTCTGGACCCGTTAACGTGATTGGAGCCAATGGCGTAGCTGTAAATACTTGAAAAAGTCATGCTTGGAAATCCCAAACTGAGACTGAAGCTGAGAGAACGGGATCAAACTATTATTCAAAAAAAGATCTCTCAGTTTCACAACTCCAGCGTCAATCCAGGCGTCTAATATAAGATCAGGGATAATACAAGCAACCGTTCTGATAGAGAGGTCCGCTGCGGGTAATATTATATTTGGGTCAGACTCAACCACTGAGTGCCATAGCTGCAGAGTACTTCTAATCGCGTCCCCAGGACCTACCCATTTCGGGACACTATGTATAGGTAATAGAAATAGATCAGTAATATTAATCTGTCATAAGAAGACTTTTTCAATAACTACCCATGGTTTGGGGGAATGAGCGACAAACCAATCTCGGGCCTGGCTGAGAAGGCAAGCGGAGTGGTAGGCATCTAAGTTAGGGTAGGCAACCCCACCAAAGCCCTTGGGCAATGACGGAACCTGCCTAGAGATCCGCGGTTTTGCTCCCTTCCAGATAAAGTTTGATAAGGTTTTATTAGCTTTAACACTAAGAGCTTTGGGGAAATGGCGGGGGATGGCCCGAAACAGATAGAGGAGTTTCGGTAGCAGTACCATCTTTGTTGCAGAGACACGCCCCAGCCAGGAGATTTCATGTAAAGACCACTCTTTAATCAATTTGTCGAAGGCGCTAAATAAAGGTGTGTAGTTACAATCATAAAGGTCTTTATCGAGCGATAGATGTATACCTAAATATTTAATGGATCTCGTATGCCAAGCATATCTGTATCTATCCTTAAGTAAGGCCAGGATATGTGGCAGGATATGAAGCGGTAGAGCTTCCGTTTTGGAAGTATTCAATTTATAGAATGACAGTCTGGAGTACTTATCTAATATGGCATGGAGTCCAATAAGGGAGGATTCGGGGTTTGTCAAACATAATAGAATATCATCTGCGAAGAGGTTAATTTTATGACTCAGTCCCCCTATCTCGGGTCCCGAGATTTCCGTGTCAGACCTAATGGTCTCAGCCAGGGGTTCAATAGCCAGAGCGAAGATCAGGGGAGACAAAGGGCACCCCTGTCTTGTGCCGTTTAGAATTTCGAAACCCCTGGACAGACACCCATTGACATACACCTTGGCGGAGGGGGCAGAATATAATGCAAAGATGGAATCTAGAAACCTACCCTGGAATCCAAACTTACCCAGAACTGATCTTAGATATCCCCAGTGTAACCTATCAAACGCCTTCTCTGCGTCTAACGATAGGATGAGGAGGGGCGCTCTATTAGCATTACAATGCTCAATGACATTATAAACTCTCCGAGTGTTGTCCGGGGCCTGCCTGCCCGGGACGAAGCCAACCTGGTCAGCAGCTATAAGGGATGGCAATAAGGGGCAAAGACGGTTAGCGATTATCTTAGCAAAAAGCTTTACGTCTGTATTCAACAAAGCTATCGGTCGGTAATTTTGGACGGAGGTGGGGGATTTACCCGGCTTAGGGATAGCTACTATCCGCGCTTCAAGCATCTCTTTCGGGAACCTCCCAACCTCCGACGCCTCGTTAAAAACAGCCAACAACACTGGAGCCAAGTCTACTTTATAGGTTTTGTAAAAATTAGATGAAAAACCATCTGGGCCCGGGGCTTTATCTCGTGGAAGACCGTCAATAGCTGCCTCAAGTTCAGACAGAGTCCATGGGGAGCCGAGGGACAGGCAGGTCTCGGAATTCAGTGTCGGCAGGGATAGGTTTTTTAAAAATGACTGGATTTCAGCCTTGATAGGTTGGGGGGTATCAGGGTCTGACTGTAAGCTGTAGAGTCGGGAGTAATACTCCGCGAAAGTATCTGCTATTCTATATGGATCAGAGACTCTTGAACCCGTGGGAGAATAAACAAAGTGGATTCTGGCCTTAGCTCGCCTACCTCTCAGTTTCCGCGCCAAGAGACACCCTGCCTTATTTCCAAATACATAGAATCTCTGATTCAATCGAGCGAGGTTGCGTTGTACTTCCCGAAGAGAAAAGGTGTTCACCCTTTCCCTTGCGGCCAGCAACAGCTTAAAGGCAGTTCTATTATGGGGGTCAGCCTTGTGTGCTATTTCTAATTTTGCAACTTCTCTCTCGGCTTCAATACGTTCAGCATTTTGAGAGCGTTTCAGCCGTGAAGCTGCCTGAATGGCAGCCCCACGCATTACAGCCTTACAAGAGCACCAATTATTGAAGACTGAAGTATCTTCGGGTTTGTTAGTTTCTAAATATACCTTTAAGGTTTGTTGAATGGCAAGTGAAGCCTCTTGATGGCCAAGCAGGAAATTTCCTAGTCTCCAAGGGCCCGGAGATACTTTGCGGGCCCCGAGCTTCCACACGACCTTCAGCGGAGAGTGGTCCGACCATGTCATCGGTAGTATGTTAATTTTCATAATGACTGGCAGTGACATTCTGTCAGTCAGTACGAGATCAATTCTAGAGTATGAGGAGTGGACATGTGAATAAAAGGAGTAATCTCTAACCGTAGGGTGTTTAGTTCTCCACGCATCGTAGAGTTCGTACTCTCCAAGCAATTGGCGAAGTCCGAGGGTATTAATAGGGGAAGGTCTGGGCTTAGCTACGGGACTTCTGGTGGGGAGAGATCTATCAACAGCGGGGTCTACAACTAAATTGAAGTCCCCCAACAGCATGACTGCACCTTTAGCGTGCCTCTGAATCAGGGAGAATAGATTCCTGCAAAAGGAAAGCTGGCCAGAGTTGGGTGCATAGCAGGAAGCCAAGGTGACAACCGTGTCCTCAAGCTTTCCGATTAATACTAAATACCGTCCTTCGGGGTCTACAATTTGGGATTCTAGAGTGAATTGGCAGTCGCTAGAGATTAGTATAGCCACTCCGGCCTTTTTTACTGGGCCATTGGCCATGTAGCAGGTAGGGAAGTGATTATCAAAGAATCTAGGGGGGTCTAATTTCCTAAAATGGGTTTCCTGGATAGCAACCACATTTGCCTTCATTTTATAGAAGGAAGATAAGGCCAGTCTACGCTTTTGTGGGAAATTTAATCCCTTAACGTTCAATGATACTAAGTTAACCATAATAAACTAACCCAGAGACGAAGCATCCGCTGAAACCAAGAAATGCGATCAAAGGTACAATTCCCTGCACACATGTGAAATAGGGAAAAAAAGGCATGGGGGGGACGAGACACAAAAGGAGACACACTGAGAAGGACAAAGAGAGAAGAGAGAAAAACATAGTATACAAAACAAGAAAAGTCGACTCCGTGCAGAGACGAAGCCATAGTAAGGCGCCAAAACATACAGCGCCTCACCAAACAAATTTGGGAGGTTAGTGGCCAACCTCCCCGCAATCAAGTAGTCAAACATATGTAAACTTTATATTCAGTTGCACATGGCATATAAACGGGATGTCTTTAAGAATGGAATGAATATCTATTAGCAATGAGTCACAGGATCCCGGGACTGGCAAAGAGCTATACTGTAGGTACAGCAACAAAAGGACTCAGAGAGGAGCATACAGACCAGTCCAGGGGCCTGCGAAACCACAACAACCGTTAACTAGGAAAAAAAAAGAAAGAAATAACCCCGCCATACCGTAGCCTAAAGGGTGTTAAACATGTAGTAACCAGGTCATTAACTTGTGATAAACCCTGGAATTAGTACAATCATATGAAAACAGTGCTAGTCCTGTAAATAACCATTCATGGTGGGGAAATATACCGCAGTGGGGAGGGCCTACTTCCCAATTATCGACCAGTCCTGCTGTAGTCGGTGGTCAGGAGAGCCGGACCCCTGGTCTCCAGCTATATTCCATTTGTGAAGAAGTCTCATACCGTCCTCAGCCGAAGACACCACAATAGTTGAACCTTCTCTAGAGATCAATAGACGCGTGGGGAAACCCCATCTATACACGATTCCCGCCTTCCTAAGGGCCACGGTGACAGGCTGAAAGGAACGTCTCCTGGTGAGGGTGTAGTGTGAAAGGTCTCCAAAAAGTTGAAGCGGGTTCAATGCTTTCGCTGTGTCTGAGGAAGGTCTAGCCGCTTTAAGCAGGGATTCCTTAATATGAAAGAAATGGACTCTCATTAAAACATCTCTCGACGCCCCTTCGGGAGCACTGCGGGCCTTCGGGACCCTATGGATACGGTCCAATATCAAGTCCGCAGATGTAGCGGAGGGAAGCAGCTTCTTGAATATTTCGAATGTATAGTCTTGTAGGCTGCTATTAGATACGGATTCCGGTACCCCTCTGAGCTTGAGATTATTTCTGCGTGAGCGGTCCTCCAAGTCTGCTACTTTGTCCCGCAGAGCCGCCACCTCCCCCTCAAGGGTATCATGGGAATCGATAAGAGTATTGTGAGAGCCAACCACTTCGCCCATCTTTGTTTCCAAGTGTCCGGTCCTTTCGCCCAAATCTTCAACAGAGCGCTGGCAATTTGTAACATAGTGCGAAATTCAGACGCCACCTCATCTTTAAACTGGTGTAACAACTGCTTCATGGCGCCCACCGTTAAGGCTTCGCTGTCTTCCAGGTGAGGAGAGGGGGCAGGATTCTGGGACGTAGATAGAGCCATCATGGGCGAGGAAGTTATAGGCGTGGGATCCGATCCGGTGGCTGAAGACCCAGGCCCCTGAGACTTATTTCGATAGGGGGAAGGCTTGAAGAAGGTAACTTGAGAGATTGATTTGGAGGCTTTATTCTTTTTTGGAGCCATCCTGTATCACTTCGAGGGAATGAGAGAACCCCAGTAGAAAGGAGAATTCCGTCTAAGGTCGAGGACGGCAGATATCCTCTTACACCATGTGCGTGATTACAACAGCTAAAACGATTGCGGGGAGTTACGGTGAGGATTCATTGAAGAGGTGTCTACATCCTATATATGCCGTAGCGTGCCCCTTTTCCGTGGCTGTACGAGATGTAATATAAAAAAGTAAAGAACAGCAGCTGCGGGGTTAAGATTCTGGGTTGTTTCCCTGTTGAAATAGGGAGTTCAATTCTTCACAACTCCAGCAGGGGCAGCATAGAGCAGAAAATATGTGCCTGTTCTGCCA
Organism: Pseudophryne corroboree; assembly: GCF_028390025.1. Taxonomy (NCBI): domain Eukaryota; kingdom Metazoa; phylum Chordata; class Amphibia; order Anura; family Myobatrachidae; genus Pseudophryne; species Pseudophryne corroboree. The sequence continues at coordinate 235,593 of NW_026970200.1, read as the reverse complement.
CCTCCAAGATGGCCGCCGTCAGTTATAAGTGCTGTGTCTTCACTCTGATTTATTCGGTGCTTCCCCCAGGGGTTTATATGTGTACAGGGCCCCCCATCCAGTCAGCATCGATTGCCAGTCTCCCCTGTTATTTTAAGCGGCCAGCTGACCTTTTACAGTAGTGCAGCGCCTGATTTTCTGCAGACGCCACATCCAATATGGCCGCCGCCACCGGAGCTCCGTGGATCTGGTCGGCTCCTGTGATTTCAGGGGCGCTTGGGCCCTTCTCGGCCGCTCGTTCAGGTCCCTCCAGGCAGGGGGCACACAGCAGGACAGCGGGGTGAGTCGTGGGGCGGCGTTTAAGCGGCTGGGGAACGTCCGATCTCGGGCGGGGGGAAGTTACTAATTGAGGCCCCGGCTTCACCTCACAGGAAAGGCCGCAACCTGCAAGCACTGGACAGTCCCGTGCTCCGGCTCCGCAGCTCGCTCCCTGGGTGCCCTGAGTAGTAGGGGCAGCTGTGGGATGATATAGGGGAGGTATAGGTGGGGTGAAGGTAAATTTAAGGGGTTATAAGGGCTTGGTCCGGCAGGAGCTCTCTAGGGACACTTCCTCTCAGTCAGGTCTCAAGCCACGCCCCCCATCCTAAACAGTTTTATAAATACATAAACAGTAAAAGGTTAAAGAAGGAGAATGTAGGCCCGTTAAAAGATGAATTGGGAGCTTTGATAAACGACGATAAAATAAAAGCGGAAATACTGAACAATTTTTTTCCTCAGTATTCACCAGGGAGGATCAGTCGGAGAAAGTAGTGCATAAAGATAGTGATGGTAATGACTCTTGGCTGAATACTTGTTGTCCTTGAGAGACTAAGCAAAATAAAGATTAATAAATCACCAGGCCCAGATGGTTTTCATCAGAGGGTTATTACGGAGCTTAGGTCATAGCTAGCAAAATCCCTATACTTGATAATCCACAGTTCAAACAGATCAGGCAAAGTACCTAAGGATTGGTGCATAGTGGAGGTAGTGCCATTATTAAAAAAGGAAACTAAAAATAATCCTTGTAACTATAGACCAGTTAGCTTAACCTCTATAGTGGGCAAAATATTGGAAGGTTTCTTGAGGGATAGCATAAAGGATTATCTGCAGGTTAATAATAAGAATTTACTTACCGATAATTCTATTTCTCGTAGTCCGTAGTGGATGCTGGGAACTCCGTAAGGACCATGGGGAATAGCGGCTCCGCAGGAGTCTGGGCACATCTAAAGAAAGCTTTAGGACTACCTGGTGTGCACTGGCTCCTCCCCCTATGACCCTCCTCCAAGCCTCAGTTAGGATACTGTGCCCGGACGAGCGTACACAATAAGGAAGGATTTTGAATCCCGGGTAAGACTCATACCAGCCACACCAATCCCACTGTACAACTTGTGATCTGAACCCGGTTAACAGCATGATAATAGAGGAGCCTCTAGAAAAGATGGCTCACTACAGCAATAACCCGAATTTTTTGGTAACAATAATTATGTACCAGTATTGCAGACAATCCGCACTTGGGATGGGCGCCCAGCATCCACTACGGACTACGAGAAATAGAATTATCGGTAAGTAAATTCTTATTTTCTCTGACGTCCTAGTGGATGCTGGGAACTCCGTAAGGACCATGGGGATTATACCAAAGCTCCCAAACGGGCGGGAGAGTGCGGATGACTCTGCAGCACCAAATGAGAGAACTCCCGGTCCTCCTCAGCCAGGGTATCAAATTTGTAGAATTTTACAAACGTATTTGCTCCTGACCAAGTAGCTGCTCGGCAAAGTTGTAAAGCCGAGACCCCTCGGGCAGCTGCCCAAGATGAGCCCACCTTCCTTGTGGAGTGGGCATTTACAGATTTTTGGCTGTGGCAGGTCTGCCACAGAATGTGCAAGCTGAATTGTACTACAAATCCAACGAGCAATAGTCTGCTTAGAAGCAGAAGCACCCAGCTAGTTGGGTGCATACAGGATAAATAGCGAGTCAGATTTCCTGACTCCAGCCGTCCTGGAAACATATATTTTCCGGGTCCTGACAACGTCTAGCAACTTGGAGTCCTCCAAGTCCCTAGTAGCCGCAGGCACCACAATAGGTTTGGTTCAGGTGAACGCTGAAACCACCTTAGGGAGAAACTGAGGACGAGTCCTCAATTCCGCCCTGTCCGAATGGAAAATCAGATAAGGGCTTTTGCAGGATAAAGCCGCCAATTCTGACACGCGCCTGGCCCATGCCAGAGCCAACAGCATGACCACTTTTCCTGTGAGATATTTTAACTCCACAGATTTAAGTGGGTCAAACCAATGTGACTTTTGGAACCCAAAAACCACCTTGAGATCCCAAAGTGCCACTGAAGGCACAAAAGGAGGCTGTATATGCAGTACCCCTTTAATAAACGTCTGAACTTCAGGGACTGAAGCTAGTTCTTTTTGGAAGAATATTTGACAGAGCCGAAATTTGAACCTTAATGGACCCCAATTTCAGGCCCATAGATACTCCTGTTTGCAGGAAATGTAGGAATCGACCCAGTTGAATTTCCTCCGTCGAGCCTTACTGGCCTCGCACCACGCAACATATTTTCGCCAAATGCGGTGATAATGTTTTGCGGTTACATCCTTCCTGGCTTTGATCAGGATAGGGATGACTTCATCCGGAATGCCTTTTTCCTTCAGGATCCGGCGTTCAACCGCCATGCCGTCAACGCAGCCGCGGTAAGTCTTGGAACAGACAAGGTCCTTGCTGGAGCAGGTCCCTTCTTAAAGGTAGAGGCCACGGATCCTCCGTGAGCATCTCTTGAAGATTCGGTTACCAAGTCCTTCTTGGCCAATCCAGAGCCACGAATATAGTGCTTACTCCTCTCCATCTTATCAATCTCAGTACCTTTGGTATGAGAGGCAGAGGAGGGAACCCATACACTGATTGGTACACCCACGGTGTTACCAGAGCCAACGGTTTATAATCATGTGGAAGACTTCTGGGTGAAGTCCCCACTCTCCCGGGTGGAGGTCGTGCTGAGGAAATCTGCTTCCCAGTTGTCCACTCCCGGAATGAAAACTGCTGACAGTGCCATCACATGGTTTTTCGCCCAGCGAAGAATCCTTGCAGCTTCTGCCATTGCCCTCCTGCTTCTTGTGGCACCCTGTCTGTTTACGTGGGTGACTGCCGTAATGTTGTCCGACTGGATCAACACCGGCTGACCTTGAAGCAGAGGTCTTGCTAAGCTTAGAGCATTGTAAATGGCCCTTAGCTTCAGGATATTTATGTGAAGTGATGTCTCCAGGCTTGACCATAAGCCCTGGATATTCCTTCCCTGTGTGACTGCTCCCCAGCCTCGCAGGCTGGCATCCGTGGTCACCAGGACCCAGTCCTGAATGCCGAATCTGCGGCCCTCTAGAAGATGAGCACTCTGCAACCACCACAGGAGGGATACCCTTGTCCTTGGTGACAGGGTTATCCGCTGATGCATCTGAAGATGCGACCCGGACCATTTGTCCAGTAGGTTCCACTGGAAAATCTTGCGTGGAATCTGCGGAATGGGATTGCTTCGTAGGAAGCCACCATTTTTACCCAGAACCCTTGTGCATTGATGCACTGGGACTTGGTTCGGTTTTAGGAGGTTCCTGACTAGCTCGGATAACTCCCTGGCTTTCTCCTCCGGGAGAAACACCTTCTTTCTGGACTGTGTCCAGGATCATCCCTAGGAACAGAAGACAAGTCGTCGGAACCAGCTGCGATTTTGGAATATTGAGAATCCAATCGTGCTGCCGCAACACTACCTGAGATAGTGCTACACCGATCTCCAACTGTTCCCTGGATCTTACCCTTATCAGGGAATCGTCCAAGTAAAGGATAACTAAAATTCCCTTCCTTCGAAGGAATATCATCATTTCGGTCATTACTTCAGTAAAGACCCGTGGTGCCGTGGACCATCCCTACGGCAGCGTCTGAACTGATAGTGACAGTTCTGTACCATAACCTGAGATACCCTTGGTGAGAAGGGTAAATTTTGACATGAAGGTAAGCATCCTTGATGTCCCGAGACATCATGTAGTCCCCTTCTTCCAGGTTCGCAATCACTGCTCTGAGTGACTCAATTTTGAATTTGAACCTCTGTATGTAAGTGTTCAAAGATTTTAGATTTTAGATTTTAAAATCGGTCTCACCGAGCCGTCTGGCTTCGGTACCACAATAGTGTGGAATAATACCCCGTTCCCTGTTGCAGGAGGGGTACCTTAATTATCACCTGCTGGGAATACAGCTTGTGAATGGCTTCCAAAACTGCCTCCCGGTCGGTAAAACAGACTTTTGGAAACGGCGAGGGGAATACGTCTCGAATTCCAATTTGTACCCCTGAAATATTATCTGAAGGATCCAGGGGTCTACTTGCGAGTGAGCCCACTGCGCACTGAAATTCATTGAGAACGGGCCCCCACCGTGCCTGAACTTGTAAAGCCCTAGCGTCATACTGAGGGCTTGGCAGGGGCGGAAAAGGGTTTCTGTTCCTGGGAACTGGCTGATCTCTGCAGCCATTTTCTTCTCCCTCTGTCACGAGCAGAAAAGAGGAACCCTTTTGTCCGCTTGCCCACCAGGACTGCGCCTGATAATACGGCGTCTTATTTTGAGAGGCGACCTGGGGTACAAACGTGGATATCCCAGCTGTTGCCGTGGCCACCATGTCTGAAAGACCGACCCCAAATGTCCCCTTTTTTTAGGCAATACTTCCAAATGCCGTTTGGAATCCGCATCACCTGACCACTTTACTGGTAGAATTGGACAACGCACTTATACTTGATGCCAGTCGGCAAATATTCCGCTGTGCATCATGCATATATAGAAATGCATCTTTTAATTGCTCTATAGGCAATAATATACTGTCCTTATCTAGGATATCAATATTTCCAGTCAGGGAATCCGACCACGCCAACCCAGCACTGCACATCCAGGCTGAGGCGATTGCTGGTCGCAGTATAACACCAGTATGTGTGTAAATACATTTTAGGATACCCTCCTGCTTTCTATCAGCAGGATCCTTAAGGGCGGCCATCTCAGGAGAGGGTAGAGCCCTTGTTCTTACAAGCGTGTGAGCGCCTTATCCCCCTTAGGGGGTGTTTCCCAATGCACCCTAACCTCTGGCGGGAAAAGGTATACTGCCAATAACTTTTTAGAAATTATCAATTGTTATCGGGGGGAAACCCACGCATCATCACACACCTCATTTTATTTCTCAGATTCAGGAAAACTACAAGTAGTTTTTCCTCACCAACATAATACCTTTTGGTGGTACTCATATTATCAGAAATGTGTAAACATTTTCCTTTGCCTCAATCATGTAACGTGTGGCCCTATTGGAAAACACTGTTGTCTCTTCACCGTCGACACAGGAGTCAGTATCCGTGTCGGCGTCTGTATCTGCCATCTGAGGTAACGGGCGCTTTAGAGCCCCTGACGGCCCATGAGACGTCTGGACATGCACAAGCTGAGTAGCCGGCTGTCTCATGTCAACCACTGTCTTTTATACAGAGCTGACACTGTCACGTAATTCTTCCAACAGTTCATCCACTCAGGTGTCGACCCCCTAGGGGGTGACATCACTATTACAGACACTCTGCTCCGTCTCCACATAATTTTTCTCCTCATACATGTCGACACAAACGTACCGACACACAGCACACACACAGGGAATGCTCTGATAGAGGACAGGACCCCACTAGCCCTTTGGGGAGACAGAGGGAGAGTTTGCCAGCACACACCAGAGCGCTATATATATACAGGGATAACCTTATATAAGTGTTTTCCCCTTTATAGCTGCTGTATTATTTATACTGCGCATAATTAGTGCCCCCCTCTCTTTTTTAACCCCTTTCTGTAGTGTAGTGACATCAGGGGAGAGCCAGGGAGCTTCCCTCCAACGGAGCTGTGAGGGAAAATGGCGCCAGTGTGCTGAGGAGATAGGCTCCGCCCCCTTCTCGGCGTCCTTATCATCCGTTTTTCTGTATGTTCTGGCAGGGGTTAAATGCATCTATATAGCCCAGGAGCTATATGTGATGCATTTATTTTAGCCATATAAGGTTTTTATCGATTTATTGCGTCTCAGGGCGCTGCCCCCCCAGCGCCCTGCACCCTCAGTGACCGGAGTGTGAAGTGTGCTGAGAGCAATGGCGCACAGCTGCGGTGCTGTGCGCTACCTTATCTGAAGACAGGACCGTCTTCTGCCGCCGATTTTCCGGACCTCTTCGCTCTTCTGGCTCTGTAAGGGGGCCGGCGGCGCGGCTCCGGGACCCATCCAGGCTGGACCTGTGATCGTCCCTCTGGAGCTAATGTCCAGTAGCCAAGAAGCCCAATCCACTCTGCACGCAGGTGAGTTCGCTTCTTCTCCCCTTAGTCCCTCGATGCAGTGAGCCTGTTGCCAGCAGGTCTCACTGAAAATAATAAACCTAAACTAAAACTTTCACAAAGAGCTCAGGAGAGCCCCTAGTGTGCACCCTTCTCGTTCGGGCACAGAGATCTAACTGAGGCCTGGAGGAGGGTCATAGGGGGAGGAGCCAGTGCACACCAGGTAGTCCTAAAGCTTTCTTTAGATGTGCCCAGACTCCTGCGGAGCCGCTATTCCCCATGGTCCTTACGGAGTTCCCAGCATCCACTAGGACGTCAGAGAAAAGATTATTAGCAAAAGTCAGCATGGGTTTGTAAGGGACAGATCATGTCAAACTAACTTAATTAGCTTCTACGAGGAAGTGAGCGAGAATCTTGATCAGGGAAAAGCAGTGGATGTGGTGTATTTAGATTTTGCAAAAGCCTTCAATACAGTGCCTCACAGGAGACTGATCATCAAATTAAGGGATCTTGGTCTAGGATATACTATTTGTACATGGATAGGTAATTGGCTGGATAACAGAGTACAACGAGAAATGGTCAACAGGATGTTCTCCAGCTGGGCACCAGTAGTTAGTGGAATACCACAAGGGTCCGTACTTGGCGTGCAACTGTTCAATATATTTATCAACGATCTAGGAATACGCTTGGAAAGCACAGTGTCAATCTTTGTGGAGGATACTAAGATGTGTAAGGTAATTCAGATAGCGATTTGGAGTCTCTACAAAATTACTTATTTAAACTTGAAGCCTGGGTGTCTAAATGGGGAATGAGGTTCAATATAGAAAAATGCAAACTTATGCATTTTGGGACAAAAAAAACACACAAGCAGCGTACACTCTAAATGGGGAAATAAATAAGAATTTACTCACCGGTAATTCTATTTCTCGTAGTCCGTAGTGGATGCTGGGGACTCCGTAAGGACCATGGGGAATAGACGGCTCCGCAGGAGACTGGGCACATCTAAAGAAAGCTTTAGGACTATCTGGTGTGCACTGGCTCCTTCCCCTATGACCCTCCTCCAAGCCTCAGTTGGGACACTGTGCCCGTAAGAGCTGACACAATAAGGAAGGATTTTGAATCCCGGGTAAGACTCATACCAGCCACACCAATCACACCATATAACTCGTGATAGGAACCCCGGTTAACAGTATGATAACAATGGAACCTCTGAAAAGATGGTTCGCAATAACAACCCGATTTGTGTAACAATAACTATTTACAAGTATTGCAGACAATCCGCACTTGGGATGGGTGCCCAGCATCCACTACGGACTACGAGAAATAGAATTACCAGTGAGTAAATTCTTATTTTCTCTAACGTCCTAGTGGATGCTGGGGACTCCGTAAGGACCATGGGGATTATACCAAAGCTCCCAAACGGGCGGGAGAGTGCGGATGACTCTGCAGCACCGAATGAGATAACTCCAGGTCCTCCTCAGCCAGGGTATCAAATTTATAAAATTTTGCAAACGTGTTTGCCCCTGACCAAGTAGCAGCTCGGCAAAGTTGTAAAGCCGAGACTCCTCGGGCAGCCGCCCAAGATGAGCCCACCTTCCTTGTGGAACGGGCTTTTACAGATTTAGGCTGCGGTAGTCCCACCACAGAATGCACCAGCTAAATAGTGCTACAAATCCAGCGCGCGATAGTTTGCTTAGAAGCAGGTGCACCCAGCTTGTTGGGTGCATATAGAATAAATAGCGAGTCGGTTTTCCTGACTCCAGCCGTCCTGGAAATATACATTTTCAGGGCCCTGACTACGTCCAGTAACTTGGAATCCTCCAAATCCCTAGTAGCCGCAGGCACCACAATAGGTTGGTTCAAGTGAAAAGCTGATACCACCTTCGGGAGAAACTGAGGACGAGTCCTCAACTCTGCCCTATCCATATGGAAAATCAGATAAGGGCTTTTACAGGACAAAGCCGCCAATTCTGACACGCGCCTGGCCGAAGCCAGAGCAAACAGCATAACCACTTTCCACGTGAGATATTTCAAATCCACAGTCTTAAGTGGCTCAAACCAATGTGATTTCAGGAACACCAAAACCACATTGAGATCCAAAGGTGCCACTGGGGGCACAAAAGGGGGCTGAATATGCAGAACTCCTTTGACAAATGTCTGAACTTCAGGCAGTGAAGCCAGGTCTTTCTGGAAGAAAATCGACAGGGCCGAAATCTGGACCTTAATGGACCCCAATTTGAGGCCCAACGTCACTCCTGCTTGCAGGAAATGTAGGAATCGACCCAGTTGAAATTCCTTCGTTGGGGCCTTCTTGGCCTCACACCAAGCAACATATTTTCGCCAAATGCGGTGATAATGTTTTGCGGTGACATCCTTCCTGGCTTTGATCAGGGTAGGGATGACTTCTTCCGGAATGCCCTTTTCCTTTAGGATCCCGCGTTCAACCGCCATGCCGTCAAACACCGCCGCGGTAAGTCTTGGAACAGACAGGGTCCCTGCTGCAGCAGGTCTTGTCTGAGCGGCAGAGGCCAAGGGTCCTCTGCAAGCATATCTTGAAGTTCCGGGTACCAAGCTCTTCTTGGCCAATCCGGAAACCACGAGAATAGTTTTCACTCCTCGCCTTCTTATTATTCTCAGTACCTTGGGAATGAGAGGCAGAGGAGGAAACACATAAACCGACTGGTACACCCACGGTGTTACTAGAGCGTCCACAGCGATAGCCTGAGGGTCTCTTGACCTGGTGCAATATCTTTTTAGCTTTTTGTTGAGGCGGGACGCCATCAAGTCCACCTGTGGTCTTTCCCAACGGTTTACCAGCATGTGGAAGACTTCTGGATGAAGTCCCCCTTCACCCGGGTGGAGGTCGTGCCTGCTGAGGAAGTCTGCTTCCCAGTTATCCACTCCCGGAATGAACACTGCTGTCAGTGCTAACACATGATTCTCTGCCCAACGGAGAATCTTTGTGGCTTCTGCCATTGCCCTCCTGCTTCTTGTGCCGCCCTGTCTGTTTACATGGGCGACCGCCGTGATGTTGTCTGATTGGATCAGTACCGGCTGGTTCTGAAGCAGGGGCCTTGCTTGGCTTAGGGCATTGTAAATGGCCCTTAGCTCCAGAATATTTATGTGAAGCGAAATCTCCTGATTTGACCACAGCCCTTGGAAATTTCTTCCCTGTGTGACTGCCCCCCAGCCCCGAAGGCTGGCATCCGTGGTCACCAGGACCCAGTCCTGTATTCTGAATCTGCAGCCCTCTAGTAGATGAGCCGTCTGCAGCCACCACAGCAGCGACACCCTGGTTCTTGCCGACAGGGTTATCCGCTGTTGCATCTGGAGATGGGACCCGGACCACTTGTCCAACAGGTCCCACTGGAAAGTCCTTGCGTGGAACCTTCCGAATGGAATTGCTTCGTAGGAAGCTACCATTTTTCCCAGGACTCGAGTGCATTGATGTACCGACACCTGTCCCGGTTTTAGGAGGTTTCTGACTAGAGATGACAACTCCTCGGCTTTTTCCACTGGAAGAAACACTTTTTTCTGGTCTGTGTCCAGAATCATTCCCAGGAACAGAAGACGTGTCGTCGGGACCAGCTGTGATTTTGGAATATTGAGAATCCAGCCGTGCTGTTGCAGCACTTCCTGAGAAAGTGCTGCCCCCACTACCAACTGTTCCTTGGACCTCGCCTTTATCAGGAGATCGTCCAAGTACGGGATAATTAAAACTCCCTTCTTGCGAAGGAGTATCATCATTTCGGCCATTACCTTGGTAAAGACCCTCGCTGCCGTGGATAACCCAAACGGCAGCGTCTGGAACTGATAGTGACAGTCCTGTACCACAAATCTGAGGTACTCCTGGTGAGGAGGGTAAATGGGGACATGCAGGTACGCATCCTTGATGTCCAGGGAGACCATGTAATCCCCCTCGTCCAGGCTCGCAATAATCGCCCTGAGCGATTCCATCTTGAACTTGAACCTTTTGATATAAGTGTTCAAGGATTTTAAATTTAAGATGGGTCTCACCGAAGCGTCCGGTTTCGGTACCACAAACATTGTGGAATAGTAACCCTTTCCTTGCTGAAGGAGGGGTACCTTGACAATCACTTGCTGTGAATGCAGTTTTTGAATAGCCACCAACACCGCCTCCCTGGCAGAGGGAGTTGCCGGTAAGGCAGATTTTAGGAAACGGCAGGGGGGAGACGTCTCGAATTCCAGCCTGTATCCCTGAGATACTACTTGAAGGACCCAGGGATCCACCTGTGAGAGAGCCCACTGTGCGCTGAAATTCCTGAGACGGGTCCCCACCGTACCCGGGTCCGCCTGTGAAGCCCTAGCGTCATGCTGTGGACTTACCGGACGCGGGGGAGGACTTCTGCTCTTGGGAACTGGCTGTGTGCTGCAGCTTTTTCCCTCTACCTTTGCCTCTCGGCAGAAAGGATGAGCCTCTAGCCCTCTTGCTTTTCTGGGGCCGAAAGGACTGTACCTGATAATACGGTGCTTTCTTTTGCTGTGGGGTAGCCTGTGGCAAAAAGGTCGATTTCCCAGCAGTAGCTGTGGACACAAGGTCCGAAAGACCCTCCCCAAACAGTTATACCCGCTTATAGGGCAAAACTTCCATGTGCCGTTTCGAGTCGGCATCGCCTGACCATTGCCGAGTCCATAACCCCCTTCTGGCGGCAATGGACATAGCGCTTATTTTTGATGCCAGCCGGCAAATATCCCTCTGTGCATCACGCATGTATAAGACAGCGTCTTTTATATGCTCTATTGTCAGCAAAATATTGTCCCTATATTTATAGTATCAATATTATCCAACAGGGAATCTGACCACGCAGCAGCAGCACTGCACATCCAAGCTGATGCAATCGCTGGTCGTAATATAATGCCTGCGTGTGTGTATATAGCTTTAAGGGTAGTTTCCTGCTTTCTATCAGCAGGTTCCTTTAGGGCGGCCGTATCCGGAGACGGTAGTGCCACTTTTTTGATAAGTGTGTCAGCGCTTTATCTACCCTAGGGGGTATTTCCCAACGTGACCTATCCTCTGGCGGAAAAGGGTACGCTGCCAATAACCGTTTAAAAATTATTAATTTCTTATCGGGGGAAGTCCACGCTTCCTCACACACCTCATTTAATTCCTCAGATGCAGGAAAAACTACAGGTAGTTTTTTCTCACCAAACATAGGCCCTCATTCCGAGTTGATCGCTCGCAAGGCGAATGTAGCAGAGTTACACACGCTAAGCCTACGCCTACTGGGAGTGTATCTTAGCTTCTTAAAAGTGCGTCCGATGTATTCGCAATATTGCGATCACAAACCTCGTAGCAGTTTTAGAGTAGCTTCAGACTTACTCTGCCTGTGCGATCAGTTCAGTGCTTGTCGTTCCAGGTTGACGTCACAAACACACCCAGCGTTCGCCCAGACACTCCCACCGTTTCTCCGGCCACTCCTGCGTTTTTTCCGGAAACGGTAGCGTTTTCAGCCACACGCCCCTAAAACGCCGTGTTTCCGCCCAGTAACACCCATTTCCTGTCAATCACACTACGATCGCCGGTGCGAAGAAAAAGCCGTGAGTAAAAATACTTTCTTCATAGTAAAGTTACTTGGCGCAGTCGCAGTGCGAACTTTGCGCATGCGTACTAAGCGGATTTTCACTGCGATGCGATGAAAAAGACCGAGCGAACAACTCGGAATGAGGGCCATAATACCCTTTTTTTTTTGTGGTACCTGGGGTATTATCAGAAATGTGTAATACATTTTTCATTGCCTCAATCATGTAACGGGTGGACCTATTGGAGGGTACACTAGTCTCATCGTCGTCGACACTGGAGTCGGTATCCGTGTCGACATCTGTGTCTGTCACCTGAGGTAGCGGGCGTTTTAAAGCCCCTGATGACATTTGAGACGCTGGAACAGGCACAAGCTGAGTAGCCGGCTGTCCTATGTCGTCAAACCTTTTGTGTAAGGAGTTGACACTGTCACGTAATTCCTTCCATAAGTCCATCCACACAGGTGTCGACCCCGCAGGGGGTGACATCACATTCACAGGCATTTGCTCCGCCTCCACATCATTTTCCTCTTCATACATGTCGACACAGCCGTACCGACACACAGCAGACACACAGGGAATGCTCTGACAGAGGACAGGACCCCACAAAGCCCTTTGGGGAGACAGAGGGAGAGTATGCCAGCACACACCAGAGCGCTATATACCACAGGGATATCACCTATAAAGAGTGTTTTCCCCTTATAGCTGCATATATATATAATACTGCGCCTAAATTTGTGCCCCCCCCTCTCTTTTTTACCCTTTCTGTAGTGCAGGACTGCAGGGGAGAGCCAGGGAGCATTCCTTCCAGCGGAGCTGTGAGGTAAAATGGCGCCAGTGTGCTGAGGGAGATGGCCCCGCCCCTTTTTTGGCGGGCTTTCTCCCGCTATTTTAATATATCTGGCAGGGGTTAATATACACCCATATAGCCCCTGGGGCTATATATGGTGTCAGTTTGCCAGCCAAGGTGTTAATATTGCTGCTCAGGGCGCCACCCCCAGCGCCCTGCACCCTCAGTGACCGCAGTGTGTGGTGTGCATGAGGAGTAATGGCGCACAGCTGCAGTGCTGTGCGCTACCTTGGAGAAGACAGAAGTCTTCAGCCGCCGATTTTCCGGACCTTCTTGCTTCTGGCTCTGTAAGGGGGACGGCGGCGCGGCTCCGAGAACGGACGACGAGGTCGGGTCCTGTGTGCGATCCCTCTGGAGCTAATGGTGTCCAGTAGCCTAAGAAGCCCAAGCTAGCTGCAAGCAGGTAGGTTCGCTTCTTCTCCCCTTAGTCCCTCGGTGCAGTGAGCCTGTTGCCAGCAGATCTCACTGTAAAATAAAAAACCTAAATATACTTTCTTTCTAGGAGCTCAGGAGAGCCCCTAGTGTGCATCCAGCTCGGCCGGGCACAGATTCTAACTGCGGTCTGGAGGAAGGGAATAGAGGGAGGAGCCAGTGCACACCAGGTAGTCCTAAATCTTTCTTTAGATGTGCCCAGTCTCGTCTATTCCCCATGGACGTTAGAGAAATAGGGGTGACTGTGGTGGAAAAAGATTTGGGGGTGCTCATGGATAATAGGCTTACAGTACACAATGTCAAAATGCTGCAAAAAAAGGCAAGTAAAGTGCTCGCATGCATAAAACGGGGCATTGAGACCAAGGACAAGGATGTAATCCTGCCGCTGTACAAATCATTGGTACGTCTGTATCTGGCATATTGTGTTCAGTTCTGGGCACCATATTATAAAACAGATATAGGAGAACTAGAAAGGGTTCAAAGGCGGGCTACTAAACTGATTAAATGGTTAGAGACACTGGAGTACGAGGAAAGGCTTCCGTATACAGCGTAGGGAAGGGTTCTTCACGGTAAGGGCAATAAAAATGTGAATCTCCCTGCCAGAGAAGATAGTAATGGCAGACTCTGTAAATGCATTTGAAAACCGATTAGACAAATTTCTAACTGGAAAGGGAATCCAGGGTTATAGCATTTAACACAGTGACATTAATCTGGGAGTTGTAAGAGTCATTGTTGTCAATTGGTACTAAACCATTACATCAGCAGGTACATTATAATATGATCATATGATCACAGAATACAGGTTGAACCCGACGGGCATTTTGCCTCTTTTCAACCTCACTAATTATGTAACTATGTAACTATTACCTTATATAGGAGTTTAGCCATATTCAGACGCATAGCAAAAGAATCAACAGTAATAATTATTAGACTCGTATGCATTAGGCACATATCCAACTATTCATACTCAAAAGGTAGTTAGATACTTAGTGCTGTATTACCCGGCTCAGGAGAGTGGGATACAGGGAGACTCACCCCGCTTCCAGGACCGATCAATACGTTAGCAAACGCTGAGTGGATCCAGACACTAATAGTGTACACACTCGCCCCGTGAACCTACAGTGAACACAGATGCCCAAGTGAACAAAGCTGCACAAGTCACACAGCCGCCTATGCTGCGACTGGGTCCTTTTAGATACACAGTGTCTCAGAGGGAAGCCGAAAATGGTTCATGGGAGGGGTGAGCAGGGGAGCGTCTGACTCCCCACAGCTGACATCAATCCCAGGGATGGTGGCCTCATACTACCTCTGGAGCCTATGATCCCGAAGGCCTAGCACGGTGCAACCTAGGTGGCAGTTGCTTCAGTGACTGGTAGTCTCCTCCAAAACAGTGCGGCTGTGTCCGTGTTCCCCCTCTAAGCAGAACCGATGCCTTACCTTCTCCCCATGCTCCGGTCACAGCCGGGTAACTTCTGCTGGACTTGCTAGTATATCCGATGCAGACTCCCGCCAAAACAGCACTGTACATGTGGGTAAGCGTTGTCATGACTCGGCGGGGCATTGTTGGAGCTACTCTTTCTAAGGTAGGTGTAAGACGCTTTTTAGAAAGATCACTCAAGAAAAAGACTATAAAAAATAAGATTTTACTTACCGATAAATCTATTTCTCGTAGTCCGTAGTGGATGCTGGGACTCCGTCAGGACCATGGGGATTAGCGGCTCCGCAGGAGACAGGGCACAAAAATAAAGCTTTAGGATCAGGTGGTGTGCACTGGCTCCTCCCCCTATGACCCTCCTCCAAGCCTCAGTTAGGATACTGTGCCCGGACGAGCGTACACAATAAGGAAGGATTTTGAATCCCGGGTAAGACTCATACCAGCCACACCAATCACACCGTACAACTTGTGATCTGAACCCAGTTAACAGTATGACAAACGTAGGAGCCTCTGAACAGACGGCTCACAACAATAACAACCCGATTTTTTTGTAACAATAACTATGTACAAGTATTGCAGACAATCCGCACTTGGGATGGGCGCCCAGCATCCACTACGGACTACGAGAAATAGATTTATCGGTAAGTAAAATCTTATTTTCTCTGACGTCCTAGTGGATGCTGGGACTCCGTCAGGACCATGGGGATTCTACCAAAGCTCCCAAACGGGCGGGAGAGTGCGGATGACTCTGCAGCACCGAATGAGAGAACTCCAGGTCCTCTTTAGCCAGGGTATCAAATTTGTAGAATTTTACAAACGTGTTCTCCCCCGACCACGTAGCTGCTCGGCAGAGTTGTAATGCCGAGACCCCTCGGGCAGCCGCCCAGGATGAGCCCACCTTCCTTGTGGAATGGGCCTTGACAGATTTAGGCTGTGGCAAGCCTGCCACAGAATGTGCAAGTTGAATTGTGCTACAAATCCAACGAGCAATCGTCTGCTTAGAAGCAGGAGCACCCAGCTTGTTGGGTGCATACAATATAAACAGCGAGTCAGACTTTCTGACTCCAGCCGTCCTTGAAATATATATTTTCAATGCCCGGACAACGTCCAACAACTTGGAATCCTCCAAATCGCTAGTAGCCGCAGGCACCACAATAGGCTGGTTCAGGTGAAACGCTGACACCACCTTAGGCAGAAACTGAGGACGCGTCCGCAGTTCTGCCCTGTCCGAATGGAAAATCAGATATGGGCTCTTATACGATAAATCCGCCAATTCTGATACTCTCCTGGCTGAAGCCAGGGCCAGTAGCATGGTTACTTTCCATGTAAGATATTTCAAATCCACCGATTTGAGAGGCTCAAACCAATGGGATTTGAGAAAATCCAAAACTACATTAAGGTCCCACGGAGCCACTGGGGGCACAACCGGGGGCTGTATATGTAGTACTCCTTTTACAAAAGTCTGGACTTCAGGAACTGAAGCCAATTCTTTCTGGAAGAAAATCGACAGGGCCGAAATTTGAACCTTAATGGACCCCAATTTGAGGCCCATAGACAATCCTGTTTGCAGGAAATGTAGGAATCGACCCAGTTGAAATTCCTCCGTGGGGGCCTTCCTGGCCTCACACCACGCAACATATTTTCTCCAAATGTGGTGATAATGTTGTGCAGTCACCTCCTTCCTGGCTTTTACCAGTGTAGGAATGACCTCTCCTGGAATGCCTTTTTCCCTTAGAATTCGGCGTTCAACCGCCATGCCGTCAAACGCAGCCGCGGTAAGTCTTGGAATAGACACGGTCCCTGCTGAAGCAGGTCCCGTCTTAGAGGTAGAGGCCACGGATCTTCCGTGAGCATCTCCTGAAGTTCCGGGTACCAAGTTCTTCTTGGCCAATCCGGAGCCACGAGTATCGTTCTTACTCCCCTTTGCCGTATAATTCTCAGTACTTTTGGTATGAGAGGCAGAGGAGGAAACACATACACTGACTGGAACACCCACGGTGTTACCAGAGCGTCCACAGCTATTGCCTGAGGGTCTCTTGACCTGGCGCAATACCTGTCCAGTTTTTTGTTGAGGCGAGACGCCATCATATCCACCTTTGGTTTTTCCCAACGGTTCACAATCATGTGGAAGACTTCTGGATGAAGTCCCCACTCTCCCGGGTGTAGATCGTGTCTGCTGAGGAAGTCTGCTTCCCAGTTGTCCACTCCCGGAATGAACACTGCTGACAGTGCTATCACATGATCTTCCGCCCAGCGAAGAATCCTTGCAGCTTCTGCCATTGCTCTCCTGCTTCTTGTGCCGCCCTGTCTGTTTACGTGGGCGACTGCCGTGATGTTGTCCGACTGGATCAACACCGGCTGACCCTGAAGCAGGGGTTTTGCCAGACTTAGAGCATTGTAAATCGCTCTTAGCTCCAGTATATTTATGTGAAGGGACATCTCCAGGCTTGACCATACTCCCTGGAAGTTTCTTCCCTGTGTGACCGCTCCCAAGCCTCTCAGACTGGCATCCGTGGTCACCAGGACCCAGTCCTGTATGCCGAATCTGCGGCCCTCTAACAGATGAGCACTCTGCAACCACCACAGAAGAGACACCCTTGCCCGTGGTGATAAGGTTATCCGCTGATGCATCTGCAGATGCGATCCGGACCATTTGTCCAACAGATCCCACTGAAAAGTTCGTGCGTGGAATCTGCCGAATGGAATCGCTTCGTAAGAAGCCACCATCTTTCCCAGGACTCTTGTGCATTGATGCACAGACACTTTTCCTGGTTTTAGGAGGTTCCTGACAAGTTCGGATAACTCCTTGGCTTTCTCCTCCGGAAGAAACACCTTTTTCTGAACCGTGTCCAGAATCATTCCCAGGAACAGCAGACGTGTTGTCGGTGTCCAATACACAAGGTGGGAAGCTGCTCAATCAGATTGTAATGTCACTCAGGTGCTAAAAGGGGAGGGGTAATTCTGTGTAGGAAAAAAAACTGTGTTCCCTAATGCACACCGAGTGAATAATATTACTATATAATAATAGTCAGATAATACGGAGATCTTAGTTGCGTATATCTGCAGATATAGGGTTAAGCCCCCAGGCCGATCGACAAGGCTTCTCCGTCACTGGGGGTCCCTAATACTAGGTATGGGCCTGGGGTGCAGGACCCCACAATGTCGGCACAGGTCGGCCACCCCAGGTCAGCACACAGGTGAAAATTAATAGGGGTTAATAAGAAGCACAGAAGTGCTATGTAAGTGGTGTGATTAAAAAATATATACAAAGTGATAGGAAAAATAATAAGTGTTAATAAAGTGTTAGGGTGTGCCGACCTGCAACAGCCCACCCATACCCTAGTGCCATAGGGGAAGCCAGGGGTATCCCCTGGTAAGCTGGCTCTCAGATGCTGTAGGTGCCATTACCATGTGGCCTTACACTGGGAATTTAACCCAGATATATATATGTAATTATTTATGGGGTGGGTGTGGGGTGCAGTGGCCCCTGTGTCTGTATGGGTGGGCTGTTGCAGGTCGGCACACCCTAACACTTTATTAACACTTATTATTTTTCCTATCACTTTGTATATATATCTTTTAATCACACCACTTACATAGCACTTCTGTGCTTCTTATTAACCCCTATTAATTTTCACCTGTGTGCTGACCTGGGGTGGCCGACCTGTGCCGACATTGTGGGGTCCTGCACCCAAGGCCCATACCTAGTATTAGGGACCCCCAGTGACGGAGAAGCCTTGTCGATCGGCCTGGGGGCTTAACCCTATATCTGCAGATATACGCAACTAAGATCTCCGTATTATCTGACTATTATTATATAGTAATATTATTCACTCGGTGTGCATTAGGGAACACAGTTTTTTTTTCCTACACAGAATTACCCCTCCCCTTTTAGCACCTGAGTGACATTACAATCTGATTGAGCAGCTTCCCACCTTGTGTATTGTATATAGAAAGGCACAAATGGGTCAGCATTAGGAGGGATTGCTGACTCTAGTAGTGCCATAGGGGAAGCCAGGGGTATCCCCAGGTAAGCTGGCTCTCAGATGCTGTAGGTGCCATTACCATGTGGCCTTACACTGGGAATTTAACCCAGATATATATATGTAATTATTTATGGGGTGGGTGTGGGGTGCAGTGGCCCCTGTGTCGGTATGGGTGGGCTGTTGCAGGTCGGCACACCCTAACACTTTATTAACACTTATTATTTTTCCTATCACTTTGTATATATTTTTTAATCACACCACTTACATAGCACTTCTGTGCTTCTTATTAACCCCTATTAATTTTCACCTGTGTGCTGACCTGGGGTGGCCGACCTGTGCCGACATTGTGGGGTCCTGCACCCCAGGCCCATACCTAGTATTAGGGACCCCCAGTGACGGAGAAGCCTTGTCGATCGGCCTGGGGGCTTAACCCTATATCTGCAGATATACGCAACTAAGATCTCCGTATTATCTGACTATTATTATATAGTAATATTATTCACTCGGTGTGCATTAGGGAACACAGTTTTTTTTCCTACACAGAATTACCCCTCCCCTTTTAGCACCTGAGTGACATTACAATCTGATTGAGCAGCTTCCCACCTTGTGTTGTCGGTGTCAACTGAGATTTTGGAAAATTCAGAATCCACCCGTGTTGTTGCAGCACTACTTGGGTTAGTGCTACTCCGTCCTCCAGCTGTTCTCTGGACCTTGCCCTTATCAGGAGATCGTCCAAGTAAGGGATAATTAATACGCCTCTTCTTCGCAGAAGAATCATCATTTCGGCCATTACCTTGGTAAAGACCCGAGGTGCCGTGGACAATCCAAACGGCAGCGTCTGAAACTGATAATGACAGTTTTGTACCACGAACCTGAGGTACCCTTGGTGTGAAGGGCAAATTGGGACATGCAGGTAAGCATCTTTTATGTCCAGGGACACCATAAAGTCCCCTTCTTCCAGATTCGCTATCACTGCTCTGAGTGACTCCATCTTGAACTTGAATTTCTGTATGTACAGGTTCAAAGATTTCAGATTTAGAATAGGTCTTACCGAGCCGTCCGGCTTCGGTACCACAAATAGCGTGGAGTAATACCCCTTTCCCTGTTGTAGGAGGGGTACCTTGACTATCACCTGCTGAGAATACAGCTTGTGAATGGCTTCCAATACCGTCGCCCTGTCTGAGGGAGACGTTGGCAAAGCAGACTTTAGGAACCGGCGAGGGGGAGACTTCTCGAATTCCAACCTGTAACCCTGAGATACTACCTGCAGGATCCAGGGGTCCACCTGTGAGCAAGCCCACTGCGCGCTGAAATTCTTGAGTCGACCCCCCACCGCTCCTGAGTCCGCTTGTAAAGACCCAGCGTCATGCTGAGGGCTTTGCAGAACCCGGGGTGGGCTTCTGTTCCTGGGAAGGAGCTGCTTGCTGCCCTCTCTTACTCTTTCCTCTGCCTCGGGGCAGATATGACTGTCCTTTTGCCCGCTTGTTCTTATAGGACCGAAAGGACTGCGGCTGAAAAGACGGTGTCTTTTTCTGTTGGGAGGGGGTCTAAGGTAAAAAGGTGGATTTCCCGGCAGTTGCCGTGGCCACCAGATCCGATAGACCGACGCCAAATAATTCCTCCCCTATATACGGCAATACTTCCATATGCCGTTTGGAATCCGCATCACCTGACCACTGTCGCGTCCATAAACTTCTTCTGGCAGATATGGACATCGCACTTACTCTCGATGCCAGAGTGCAAATATCCCTCTGAGCATCTCGCATATAAAGAAAAGCATCCTTTAATTGCTCTACAGTCAATAAAATACTGTCCCTATCCAGGGTATCAATATTTTCAGTCAGGGAATCCGACCAGACCACCCCAGCACTGCACATCCAGGCTGAGGCGATGGCTGGTCGCAGTATAACACCAGTATGTGTGTATATACTTTTTAGGGTAGTTTCCAGCCTCCTATCAGCTGGATCCTTGAGGGTGGCCGTATCAGGAGACGGTAACGCCACTTGTTTTGATAAGCGTGTGAGCGCCTTATCCACCCTAGGGGGTGTTTCCCAGCGCGCCCTAACCTCTGGCGGGAAAGGGTATAATGCCAATAACTTTTTTGAAATTAGCACTTTTCTATCTGGGTTAACCCACGCTTCATCACATACATCATTCAATTCCTCTGATTCAGGAAAAACTACAGGTAGTTTTTTCACACCCCACATAATACCCCTTTTTGTGGTACTTGCAGTATCAGAGATATGTAAAACCTCCTTCATTGCCGTGATCATATAACGTGTGGCCCTACTGGAAAATACGTTTGTTTCTTCACCGTCGACACTAGATTCAGTGTCCGTGTCTGTGTCGACCGACTGAGGTAAAGGGCGTTTTACAGCCCCTGACGGTGTCTGAGACGCCTGGGCAGGTACTAACTGGTTTGCCGGCCGTCTCATGTCGTCAACTGATTTTTGTAATGTGCTGACATTATCACGTAATTCCATAAACAAAGCCATCCATTCCGGTGTCGACTCCCTGGGGGGTGACATCACCATTACCGGCAATTGCTCTGCCTCCACACCAACATCGTCCTCATACATGTCGACACACACGTACCGACACACAGCAGACACACAGGGAATGCTCTATTGAAGACAGGACACAACTAGCCCTTTGGGGAGACAGAGGGAGAGTTAGCCAGCACACACCCAAGCGCTATAATATATATGGGAACAACCCTATATAAGTGTTGTATCCTTATAGCAGCTTAAATATAGTAATATCGCCAAAAAAAGTGCCCCCCCTCTCTGTTTTACCCTGTTTCTGTAGTGCAGTGCAGGGGAGAGTCCTGGGAGCCTTCCTCACAGCGGAGCTGAGCAGGAAAATGGCGCTGTGTGCTGAGGAGAATAAGCCCCGCCCCCTATTTCGGCGGGCTCTTCCCCCGGAGTTTGTGATATCTGGCAGGGGTTAAATACATCCATATAGCCTCAAGGGCTATATGTGATGTATTTTTAGCCATAAGAAGGTATTATACATTGCTGCCCAGGGCGCCCCCCCCAGCGCCCTGCACCCTCCGTGACCGCTGGTGTGAAGTGTGCTGACAACAATGGCGCACAGCTGCAGTGCTGTGCGCTACCTCATGAAGACTGAAAAGTCTTCTGCCGCCGGTTTCTGGACCTCTTCAATCTTCAGCATCTGCAAGGGGGGTCGACGACGCGGCTCCGGGACCGGACTCCATGGCTGGGCCTGTGTTCGATCCCTCTGGAGCTAATGGTGTCCAGTAGCCTAAGAAGCCAATCCATCCTGCACGCAGGTGAGTTCACTTCTCTCCCCTAAGTCCCTCGATGCAGTGAGCCTGTTGCCAGCAGGACTCACTGAAAATAAAAAACCTAAAAACTTTTTCTAAGCAGCTCTTTAGGAGAGCCACCTAGATTGCACCCTGCTCGGACGGGCACAAAAACCTAACTGAGGCTTGGAGGAGGGTCATAGGGGGAGGAGCCAGTGCACACCACCTGATCCTAAAGCTTTATTTTTGTGCCCTG
This sequence comes from Pseudophryne corroboree, assembly GCF_028390025.1. Lineage (NCBI taxonomy): Eukaryota > Metazoa > Chordata > Amphibia > Anura > Myobatrachidae > Pseudophryne > Pseudophryne corroboree. The sequence goes on along the minus strand of NW_026970200.1, from coordinate 213,494 downwards.
TCTCCTGCGGAGCCGCTAATCCCCATGGTCCTGACGGAGTCCCAGCATCCACTAGGACGTCAGAGAAATAAAATAAGAAAGCTTATAGCTGCTAAAAACTAGAAGCCCTCTTGACCATGGACTGGCTCCTGCCACACCAAACAAAAACTGATTTGCCTGAGCCAGGAGGTGGACGGGCCCACTGCATGCTGGGAGGCCAAAAGCTTTGACCATTTGGTGCAAATCCACTGTCGCATCATCATATCCCAATGTTATCCTGTGGATAACCTGTGGACCCTGCAGGAGAAAAAACTGTTACAGCAGCTGGGAGAGTTACATGAAATGAGGAGCTAGTGCAGCTGGTTAATGAGCTCGAGGATATCACAGGAACTATACAGCAGCTGCAGCTTAGATGTGGAAAGCTGTGGAGGTGGCTCTCTAGGAGAAGGTAGATCTGATGGTGGGTGAACAAGTGCCAGATGTGGAAGCTTCTAGGTACACATTGGGGATCTGGTGGTGGCTGTGGTCTCTCAGGGTCTGGTCTAGGATTGGCCATCAACTATTGATGATCAGGAATCATTGATGGTTCATATCTGATGATAACTAGTTTTACCATCAAAGGCAGAGAGCCAGGTAGTTATCCGCCATCGATAGTAGCTGTGAAGATACTGGGTTCCAAATCACTCAGGCACAGTGGTAGATGAAAAACTAACAGTGGTTTATTGAACAGAATGTATTATAAACAGCTCAGCACACCTCTGTAATCCAATTCCACATGACAATTCCCACCACAAACTCCTGACAGAACATCACTTCTTAGTCAAGGAGCATAGAATCTCTTTCAGCTCTCTGGTTAGCTCTACTTATATTCCTCAGAAGCTTCATATTACATGGGGTGTGTGTGACTTCTTTGTCTAAGGATCTTACAGCATTGGAATACAATACATATTCTAATCAAGGTGATTACATCAGCCAGAGAGCAACCATGTCTGGTCAGCTCACTGTTGGACAATAGAGAGTAAATAAGAAGGGACAATGGTACCTTATATGACTCAACCTTTGAGTGTCCACTGTGGTGGTAGTAAACAATAGAAAACTAGGTCTAACATGAATACATTATCTAAAGGGTACCAGATAACGTAACACAATTGCATATATTAACAATATTAAGGTTGATTTAAACAATATTGGGTGAGCAGTAATGGACATGTTATGGAGAATGAGGAAACAGATGAATTGAATGTATAGGGATATGGGGATAAAAAGTACATATCTGACATGAGAAATGAGGCATAGCTATATTGTCACAGACCTCTCATTTCCTCACAGTAGCCATGGGCCAGATGTTATTTCCCATCATTTACAGACTTCTGCGGATGCACCGAGATGCTAGGCTGTCAGCCAGTAGCCCTGCACCGCTCCAGCTCTTACATATAGTGTGCTGTTCCAGCTGGAAATAGGATGCCCCATCCACCTCACTGACGTGACAGGCTCAGCTGTCAGTCATGAAGCCCCACTGCGCCCACTCTCTCCGTACTCATACATACATGCCTTTCTGGGAGTGTCTCATCCTGGTTGTCAGTGAGACATTATCTCTGGCACAGCTGTGTAATCATGATGTGAGTGTGTGTGCTGAGTAGTGAGTACTGCTAGCAGCAAGTCTCACAGCTTAACTGCAGTATAGCAGTGTGGTGGTGGTGGGGAGAAGGGGGTTGCTACACCAATGAGTCAAGGAATGGAGTAGTTGGATGGGACTCACACAGCAGGTGGTGAAAAGCTTAAAAAGGAGGAGTGGTTGGAAGAGGAAGGAACTAGTAGGCTCAGAAGGGATTAGTAAGGACTCTCAAGGGAAATTGGAGTGGGATCCCACAGGTACCAAACTGGGTAAAGAGCAGCTTTTAGGAAGGAAATAGGTGAGCCAGACCCCGTGGTTGTCCCTTCTTTACCTCATGCAGGGTGGATCTTTGGACTCTCCACTTCCTGGGGAGTCTGGGTTCTTCTTGGCCACTGCAAAAGAAAAGAATTACCAGCACTGGCTGATTATGTATGATTAATAGGTACTATACATCCGAAAGGCTTAGTGAATTAAAAACCACATTTATTCCACATGTAAAAACACATTAAAAAAAATTGGGAAATAAATTATTAAAAGTTAAAATATGCCACAATATGCCTGAGTTGATGATTTAGATGTCCACATCAACGGCTAATGACACTCAGAGAGGACCAATGTCACTGGAAATGTCCATCACTAGCAGTTCATGTGGACATCTAAATCATCAACACAGGCATATTGTGGCATATTCTAATTTTTAATAATTTATTTCTCAATGTTATTTTTTTTTTTGTGTGTGTTTTTACATGTGGAATAACTGTGGTTTTTAATTCACTAAGCCTTTCGGATGTATAGTACCTATTAATCATACATGATCAGCCAGCGCTGGTAATTCTTTTCTTTTGCTGTATATTTATCCACCAGGGGATTTACCACCCCTCTTACCAGCTGCTATTGACAGCTCTCCCCCTCTCTCTCCTTGGCAACTACCTGGTGGTTCTGTGGTCATCTCAGGCCATGAACCTCCCAGATAAACATGACATGGTCATGGAGATGGTCCTGGGCTCTGTGAAGTAGGTGGAACAAGCAAAGTTGTGTCCCTTCTGAAAGGGCAATGGTGGACATTGTGAATGGTGATGGCAAGGTTTTTGTCGACAAAGAGGGTTATGCCATATACAGCAGAAGCATGGGTCCTCAGCCTATATGATGTGCCACCATTAATGTGGACACTGTCTTGTCCAACCAAGCTTGATTTATGGGCTTTGTCATTTTTTTAAGCAGGATAAAGGCTGATTTTTTTTATTTCTGCAGTAGACTAGAATAAGCCCAGACAGTCCACTTCCATTATACCACCTGAATGTGACGGACAGTGACCACCGTGCCATCACTTACCTGTATGCTTACACGAAACAGAATGATGGAACACTTACACGGTTTCTTTACATCTTCTGGGGTCCACTCCGAGATTAGACATTATGGCGTAATTACTCAGACGGGAATATAAAACAGAATAAAAATAAAAGATTTAATGCAATAATTAGATGCAAACAAAAGCTTTATTATGAAATCATACAGAGGAGTATCCGCACCATATAGATGTAACATACAACAAACCACTGCAGATGAAACCCGGGTGACTCTAATGCACATGATAATGTACAGGGTATATATGGACAGGATCTTGTATCAGAAAACACTCAGCACTCCTTATCAAGATGAGTGTCTGCAGCAAGTTAGGCAAACTAGAAGTGAAAACACGTTCCAATATCCGCCATATTGTCGTGTAGCAATACAGATTGTCTAATACCAGTTTGCACATTCACATTTACACAAAGCACAAGATACAAAATAAACAGCAGAAAAAATACCTAAGCATTTGGGATGTATTATTTAGGAACTAAATATACAGACAGGTCCTCCGTTATCTTGGCTGGCTGAGGCATTAGTCGCGATCAGGCATACGCAGCGTACCTGGGCGCAAGGAGGCGCGCCTGGTCGTAGGAAGGCACACAGAGCGTTTGGCGTTACCTTTGAGTGTAATACCTAAGATCATCCACCAGATGTCGCTTTTTTAAATCACCAATGCCCAAGCGTGTGGTCTCCATTAAAATACAATACTGAACTAGAGCGTAAGAACTACTTTACTGGTGCGTCTCATTACGCTACATTATGCTACAGTATGTCATAAAGTCTATAACAGTATATACAGTACAGGTGCAAATAGTACAGCATATACAGATGCAAATGAACGTGTTACAGATACAGTATGGTCTATTGATGTTAGGGATATGCGAGTGTCCAAATCCCGTAGTATTAAGTATAATGGGGAGAGATAAAAGCTCCTCCATAAGTTTCTGGATGCCAAATCCCTGTGTGTATAGTTTATACAGACGCAAATGAACGTGTTAAAACACTTGTGTATGCAGAAACAACTAATGTGTGAAAGGAATAATGTAGCTCATTGACTTTACAGTATGTACAGTGCATAAAATGAGCGTCCGAGTCCCCTAACGGCATAAACAAACACCAATGGGGAGGAATCGCTCTTTGCAGTACTTTTACACATGAACTTGAGAATCTTCCATGCAGTGCTGTGGGCTAGCGATGAAGGCTCCGGTTTGCCACGCTGAGTACCGGGTTCGATTCCCAAAGTGTTAATTGTTTTTGTGTTCCAGTGACATTCACTTTATTATTTTTTCTGTGTAATCCATTGTAAAACATTCAACAGAAGGGTGCACACAGGTTTCACACAAATCGGGGTAAATCTGCAGGAGTGACTCATTCACTATCTAAAATACACAGCGGTAATGAGCACGTATAGACATACCAGTAAATATAAATTAGTGTATTCTGACGCAACTAACTGTTCGAGCAACACAGTACTGTATATCGTCGGCGTTAGAGAATCTGTGTTGTACATTATAAGCTGTTCCTGATAATTAGTACTCTAATAGAAAAAACTGTACAGAGATACTAAGGACAGTGATTTTGCATCCAGGAACTTAGGGAGGAGCTTTTATTTCTCTCCATTATACATAGAAAGATTAAACTTGTCACTCTACGTTACAAGCTGTTCATGCTATTTTGTACACTACTAGTGTACTAAATAGCACGAACCCCATCACAACAGTTGCCCAGATCAAGAACACTCTCCAGTAGATAGGTGTATATGTGTCAAAGTCAACAATCAAGAGAAGACTTCACAAGAGTGAATATAGAGGGTTCACCACAAGATGTAAACCATTGGTGAGCAATAAAACAGGAAGACCAGATTAGAGTTTGCAAACAACATCTAAAAAAGCCTTTACAGTCCTGGAACAACATCCTATGGACAGATGAGACAAATATCAACTTGTACCAGAGTGATGGGAAGAAAAGAGTATGGAGAAGGAAAAGAACTGCTCATGATCCAAAACATACCAGCTCATCAGTGAAGCATGGTGGTGGTAGTGTCATGGCGTGGGCATGTATGGATGCCAATGGAACTGGTTCCCTTGTATTTATTGATAATGTGACTGCTGATAAAAGCAGCAGGATGGATGCTGAAGTGTTTTGGGAAATTGTATCTGCTCATATTCAGTCAAATGCTTCGGAACTCACTGGAAGGCGCTTCACAGTGCAGATGGACAATGACCCGACGCATACTGCGAAAGCAACCAAAGCGTTTAAGGCAAATAAGTGGAATGTTATGCAATGGCCAAGTCAATCACCTGACCTGAATCCGATTGAGCATGCATTTCACTTGATGAAGACAAAATGGAAGAGAAAATGCCCCAAGAACAAGCAGGAACTGAAGACAGTTGCAGTAGAGGCCTGGCATAGCATCACCAGGGATGAAACCCAGCGTCTGGTGATGTCTATGCGTTCCAGACTTCAGGCTGTAACTGACAAAAAGATTTGCAACAAAATATTAAAAAGTAAAAGTTTGATTTAGGATTTTGGAAACAAAGGAAGAAACAAGAGAGCGACTACGGTGTAGTATTTTTCAATCAGTTTTGTCTAGTGATGAGCGGATTCGGTTTTACTCGGATCTCAAAACAGAATCTTATTGGCTATACAAAACACATGACATCTGTAAGCCAATAAGATGCCGTTTTGAGAACAGAGTAAAACCGAATCCGCTCATCACTAGTTTTGTCACACGCAAGAATATTATAGCGTACGGATTACGGCTTGACACATGGCGTATCAGTCCCCCATTCTTTAGTACAGGTTACTACTGGGATCTAAATGCTGCTAGGAGACACAAAGAATCGCTATATAGTGTAGTATATTTCCGTATGTGGGATTAAATTCAGTTATCACAAAATTTATATGCGTACCAGATAAATAAATATTTGCATATCAGTATGGATATTGTATCCAGGTCTTCATCTAGGAGATGGTAATCAGATCGCCCTTGGAAAATATGTCAAAGCTCAATTCACAAAGCACTGATCTGGGCTGCGACCACATTAAGTAGTAAAGTACTTTTTGTTGAACTGGACGAGCGCACTGATCTACTGATTTACAATATTTGATTTAGGATTGTTTAGTTTGTACCATTACTTTTGGTCCATTAAAAAGTGGGAGGCACATATAAAAACCATTTTAATTCCTACACCGTTCACCTGATTTTGATGTATATACCCTCAAATTAAAGTGGAAAGTCTGCAGTTAAAGCACATCTTGTTTGTTTAATTTCAAATCCATTGTGGTGGTGTATAGAGCCCAAAATATGAAAATTGTGTCGATGTCCCAATATATATGGACCAGACTGTATATTGCATAAAGCATAGGAGATAGGATTGACCCTTGAGGAACATTGCATGACAGTGATAATTATACTCCAGAAGATTTAAATGGTTCCGTGCTTGGGTAATGTCTAATATGTTCAACAAGAGCGGATTTATTTCTCTCATAGCATGAAAATGGCTTCTCACCTGTGAAATCGCTGATGTGTATCAAGACCTGATTTCTGTCTAAAACATTTCCCACACTTAGAACAGGAATACGGCTTCTCACCTGTGTGACTTCTCTGATGTTTAACAAGATTTGATTTAGATGAAAAACATTTCCCACACTCAGAACAGGAATATGGCTTCTCACCTGTGTGACTTCTCTGATGTATAACCAGATTTGGTTTCGATGCAAAACATTTCTCACACTCAGAACAGGTATATGGCTTCTCACCTGTGTGACTTCTCTTATGTGTAACAAGGGCTGATTTCTGTGTGAAACATTTCCCACACTCAGAACAGGAAAATGGCTTCTCACCTGTGTGACTTATCTGATGTTTAAAAAGATCCGATTTATGGCCCTCATTCCGAGTTGTTCGCTCGGAGTTTTTCATCGCATCGCAGTGAGAATCCGCTTAGTGCGCATGCGCAATGTTCGCACTGCGCATGCGCCAAGTAAATTTACTATGGAGAAAGTAAGTTTACTCACGGCTTTTTCATCGCTCCGGCGATCGCATTGTGATTGACAGGAAATGGGTGTTACTGGGCGGAAACACGGCGTTTTAGGGGCGTGTGGCTGGAAACGCTACCGTTTCCGGGAAAAACGCAGGAGTGGCCGGAGAAACGGTGGGAGTGCCTGGCCGAACGCTGGGTGTGTTTGTGACGTCAGCCAGGAACGAAAAGCACTGAACTGATCGCACAGGCAGAGTAAGTCTGAAGCTACTCAGAAACTGCTAACTCGTTTGTGATCGCAATATTGCGAATACATCGGTCGCACATTTAAGAAGCTAAGATACACTCCCAGTAGGCGTAGGCTTAGCGTGTGTAACTCTACTACATTCGCCTTGCGAGCGAACAACTCGGAATGAGGGCCAATATGCAAAACATTTTCCACACTCAGAACAGGAATACTGCTTCTCACCTGTGTGACTTCTCTGATGTGTAACAAGATTTGATTTAGATGCAAAACATTTCCCACACTCAGAACAGGAATACGGCTTCTCACCTGTGTGACTTCTCTGATGTTTAAAAAGACTCGATTTCTGTGCAAAACATTTCCCACACTCAGAACAGGAATATGGCTTCTCACCTGTGTGACTTCTCTTATGTATAACCAGATTTGGTTTCGATGCAAAACATTTCTCACACTCAGAACAGGTATATGGCTTCTCACCTGTGTGACTTCTCTTATGTTTAGCAAGATTTGATTTAGATGCAAAACATTTCCCACACTCAGAACAGGAATATGGCTTCTCACCTGTGTGACTTCTCTTATGTGTAACAAGGGTTGATTTCTGTGTGAAACATTTCCCACACTCAGAACAGGAAAATGGATTCTCACCTGTGTGACTTATCTGATGTTTAAAAAGATCTGATTTATATGCAAAACATTTTCCACACTCAGAACAGGAATACGGCTTCTCACCTGTGTGACTTCTCTGATGTTTAACAAGATTTGATTTATATGTAAAACATTTCCCACACTCAGAACATGGAAATGGCCTCTCACCTGCCTTAGCTGGCTGATGAGTAATACGGTTTGTGTTCTGTGTAAAACATTTGGCATCTGTAGAACAGGGAAACTCTGTATCTAATCTCAGAGCTGTAATAGATGCACCAATATCAGAGTGATCAGGAGAACATTTCCCAGGATCAGAGGGACCAGCTGATAGAGCTGGATGTATAATTGGGGTAATGGGATTATCTCCTGGAGAATCCTGTCTGCTGTCATTATCTGTTATGTCACAATCCAGGGATAACATTAGATGTACTTCTGAGATATTCCTGCTTGTGGGTCCATCTGCTGGAAATAAAATACATTAATATATAAAATGAGCAGATAAGACCCAGGATGTAACAGGATACAATATATAATTCTATAACTGCCATTTTTTTTAACCTGTAATCAGTGCTTTTATGTTTATTAAAAAAACAAAAGATAGGATGCTTAGACTGGAGCTTGATCAACACTGAAGGCTCAAGTGGGATTACTAGACGTGACACAGACGCTTATATGGGATTACTAGAGGTGACATGGAAACTCATGGGGGATAATTAGAGGTGACATGGGCGCTTATGTGGGATTACTAGAGGTGACACAGACGCTCATGTGGGATTACTAGGTGACGTGGGCGCTCATGTGGGATTACTAGAGGTGACGTGGGCGCTCATATGGGATTACTAGAGGTGACATGGAAGCTCATGGGGGATTATTAGAGGTTACATGGGCGCTTATGTGGGATTACTAGGAGGTGACATGGACGCTCATGGGGGATTATTAGAGGTGACATGAACGCTCATTTGGGATTACTAGAGGTGACATGGACGCTCATGTGGGATTACTAGAGGTGACATGGATGCTCATGTGGGATTACTAGAGGTGACTTGGGCGCTCATGGGGGATTATTAGAGGTGACATGGGCGCTCATGTGGGATTACTAGAGGTGACGTGGGCACTCATGTGGGATTACTAGAGGTGACATGGACGCTCATGTGGGATTACTAGAGGTGACATGGATGCTCATGTGGGATTACTAGAGGTGACATGGACGCTCATGTGGGATTACTAGAGGTGACATGGACGCTCATGTGGGATTACTAGAGGTGACACGGACAATCATGTGGGATTACTAGAGGTGACACGGACAATCATGTGGGATTACTAGAGGTGACACGGACGCTCATGTGGGATTACTAGAGGTGACATGGACGCTCATGTGGGATTACTAGGTGACATGGACGCTCATGTGGGATTATTAGAGGTGACATGGACAGCTCGTCTGGGCACAGATTCAAATTGAGGTCTGGAGGAGGGACATAGAGGGAGGAGCCAGAGCACACTAGTATCTAAATTCTTTCTTAAAGTGCCCTATCTCCTGCGGAGCCCGTCTATACCCCATGGTCCTTACGGAGTCCACAGCATCCTCTAGGACGTAAGAGAAAAGAATATTGTTTTTTGTAGCAAAACTACAAGTCCCAGCAAGCCTCTCCGCAAGCTGGTACTTGGAGAACCACAAGTACCAGCATACAGGGGGGGGGGGGGCACTGGTACCTGTAGTTCTACTGCAAAAAAAAATACCCAAATAAAAACAGTACACACACACCGTGACATACATGTACACCGTCACACAAATACTTACCTATGTTGACATGAAGCAGCCGGTCCTCTTCACCAGTAGAATCCATGGGGTACCTGTAAATAAAATTGTACTCACAACAATCCTGTGTAGATTGGTCCTCTTCAGAGTTTGTAATCCACGTACTTGGCAAAATAATAAAACGCAAAAAACGATCCACGCCCTGCCTTTCCTCGACTGCCGGGACCCCCTGTGACTGCTGTCAAAGAGGGTCCCTTCAGCCATTCAGGGAGCGCCATGTCGTGGCACTCTCCTGATTGGCTGTGCGCTTCTGAGTTGTCAGGCGGTGCACTCGAGATACAATGTAGCGCATAGGCGCTCCATTGTATCCAATGGTGGGAACTTTGCGTCAGCGGTTGAGGTTACTCGTGGTCAACCGCTGACCGCAAAGTTCCCACCATTGAATATAATGGAGCGCCTATGTGCTATGCGCCGCCTGACAGCTCAGACGCGCACAGCCACTCAGGAGAGTGCCACGACGTAGCGCTCCCTGATTGGCAGAAGGGACCCTCTTTGACAGCAGTCACGGGGGGTCACGCCAGTCGGGGAAAGGGGTCCCATGTGTAAACATGGAACCCCTTTCAGTGCGTGGATCGTGTTTTGCGTTTTATTATTTTGCCAAGTACATGGATTACAAGCTCAGAAGAGGACCAATCTACACAGGATTGTTGTGAGTATAATTTTATTTACAGGTACCTCGTGGATTCTACTGGTGAAGAGGACCGACTGCTTCGTGTCAACATAGGTATGTGTGTGTCGGTGTGCATGTATGTAATAAAGTTATACTGTCACGGTGTGTGTGTACTGTTTATTTGGGTATTTTTTTGTAGTAGAACTACAGGTACAAGCGGGCCCGTTCCCCCCCCCACAAGCTGGTACTTGTGGTTCTCAAAGTACCAGCCTGCAGGGGAGGCTTGTTGGGACTTGTAGTTCTGCTACAAAAAACAATATTTTTTTTTACACTTGGCTATCAGCCTCCTTTGGATGGGGGGGGGGGGGGGGGGGGGGACACAGCCTCGGGCTTCACCCCTGGCCCTTGGGTGGCTGGAGAGGGGGACGCCTTGATTTAAGGGGTCCCCACTCCTCCAGGGTACCCCGGCCAGGGGTGACTAGTTGGGGATTTAATGCCACGGCCGCAGGGACTGGTATAAAAGTGTCCCCCGGCTGTGGCATTATCTCTCTAGCTAGTGGAGCCCGATGCTGGTGTGAAAAAATAAGATTTTACTTACCGGTAAATCTATTTCTCGTAGTCCGTAGTGGATGCTGGGGACTCCGTAAGGACCATGGGGAATAGATGGGCTCCGCAGGAGACTGGGCACTTTAAGAAAGAATTTGGATACTGGCGTGCTCTGGCTCCTCCCTCTATGTCCCTCCTCCAGACCTCAGTTAGAGAAACTGTGCCCGGAAGAGCTGACAGTACAAGGAAAGGATTTTGGAATCCAGGGTAAGACTCATACCAGCCACACCAATCACACCGTATAACTTGTGATAAACTTACCCAGTTAACAGTAGGAACAACGGAGCATCAGATCAACCTGATGCAACCATAACATAACCCTTATTTAAGAAATAACTATATACAAGTATTGCAGAAGAAGTCCGCACTTGCACCACAATAGGTTGGTTTATATGAAAAGATGACACCACTTTTGGGAGAAATTGTGGACGGGTCCGCAATTCTGCCCTGTCCATATAGAAAACCAGATAAGGGCTTTTATGTGACAAGGCCGCTAATTCTGACACATGCCTAGCTGATGCTAAGGCTAATAGCATGACCACCTTCCACGTGAGAAATTTTTACTCCACGGTTTTAAGTGGCTCAAACCAGTTCGACTTCAGGAAACTCAACACCACGTTAAGATCCCAAGGTGCCACTGGAGGCACAAAAGGGGGCTGAATATGCAGCACTCCCTTTACAAACGTCTGAACTTTAGGAAGAGAAGCCAGTTCTTTTTGAAAGAAAATAGACAGGGCCGAAATCTGGACCTTAATGGAACCCAATTTTAGTCCCAAAGTCACTCCCTCCTGTAGGAAGTGAAGGAAACGGCCCAGCTGGAATTCCTCCGTGGGGGCATTCCTGGCCTCACACCAAGCAACATTTTCGCCATATACGGTGATAATGTTTAGCCATCACGTCCTCCCTAGCCTTTATCAGTGAAGAAATGACCTCATCCGGAAAGCCTTTTTCTGCTAGGATCCAACGTTCAACCGCCATGCCGTCAAACGCAGCTGCGGTAAGTCTTGGAACAGACAGGGCCCCTGTTGCAACAGATCCTGTCTGAGAGGCAGAGGCCATGGGTCCTCTGAGAGAATTTCTTGCAGATCTGGATACCAAGTCCTTCTTGGCCAATCCGGAACAATGAGTATTGTTCTCACTCCTCTTTTTCTTATGATTCTCAGCACCTTGGGTATGAGAGGAAGAGGAGGGAATACATAAACCAACTGGAACACCCACGGTGTCACTAGTGCGTCTACAGCTATTGCCTGTGGGTCTCTTCACCTGGCGCAATACCTTTGTAGCTTTTTGTTGAGGCGGGATGCCATCATGTCCACCTGTGGCAGTTCCCACCGACTTGCAATCTGCGTGAAGACTTCTTGATGAAGTCCCCACTCTCCCAGGTGGAGGTCGTGTCTGCTGAGGAAGTCTGCTTCCCAGTTGTCCACCCCCGGAATGAACACTGCTGACAGTGCTCTTACGTGATTCTCCGCCTAGCGAAGGATTCTGGTGGCTTCCGCCATTGCCATCCTGCGCCTTGTGCCACCTTGGCGGTTTACATGAGCCACTGCGGTGATGTTTTCCGACTGAATCAGCACGATTGGTCGCGAAGCAGAGTCTCCGCTTGACGTAGGGCGTTGTATATGGCCCTTAGTTCCAGGATATTGATGTGAAGGCAAGTCTCCTGACTTGACCACAGACCTTGGAAATTTCTTCCCTGTGTGACTGGCCCCCACCCTCGGAGGTTGCATCGGTGGTCACCAGGACCCAGTCCTGAATGCCGAATCTGCAGCCCTCGAGAAGGTGAGCACTCTGCAGCCACCACAGGAGAGACACCCTGGCCCTGGGGGATAGGGTGATCAGCCGATGCATCTGTAGATGTGATCCGGACCACTTGTCCAACAGATCCCATTGAAAGGTCCTCGCATGGAACCTGCCAAAGGGAATGGCCTCATATGATGCCACCATCTTTCCCAGGACTCGCGTGCAGTGATGCACCGACACCTGTTTTGGTTTTAACAGGTTTCTGACCAGTGTCATGAGCTCCTGAGCCTTCTCCATCGGTAGATAAACCCTCTTCTGGTCTGTGTCCAGAATCATGCCCAGGAAGGGCAGACGAGTCGTAGGAATCAACTGCGACTTTGGAATATTTAGAATCCAGCCGTGCTGTTGTAACACTTCCCGAGAGCATGCTACGCTGATCAGCAACTGCTCTCTGGACCTCGCCTTTATAAGGAGATCGTCCAAGTATGGGATAATTGTGACCCCTTGCTTTCGCAGGAGCACCCCCATTTCCGCCATCACCTTGGTAAATATTCTCGGTGCCGTGGAGAGACCAAACGGCAACGTCTGGAATTGGTAAGGACAATCCTGTACCCAAAATCTGAGGTACGCCTGATGAGGTGGATAAATGGGGACATGAAGGTATGCATCCTTTATGTCCAGAGACACCATAAAATCCCCCCCATTCCAGGCTTGCGATGACCGCTCTGAGCGATTCCATTTTGAACTTGCACCTTTTCAGGTGTATGTTCAGGGATTTTAAATTCAATATGGGTCTGACCGAACCGTCCGGTTTCGGTACCACAAACATGGTTGAATAATAACCCTTCCCTTGTTGAAGGAGGGGAACCTTCACCACCACCTGCTGAAGATACAATTTGTGAATTGCAGCTAACACTATTTCCCTCTCTAAGGGGGAAGCTGGCAGGGCCGATTTGAGGTATCGGTGAGGGGGCATCTCTTCGAATTCCAGCTTGTATCCCTGAGAACCAATCTCTATTGCCCATGGATCCACCTGGGAGTTAACCCACTTGTGGCTGAAATTTCGGAGATGCGCCCCCACCGGGCCTAGCTCCGCCTGTGGAGCCCCATCGTCATGCGGTGGATTTAGTGGAAGCCGGGGAGGACTTCTGTTCCTGGGAACTAGCTGTGTTGTGCAGCTTCTTTCCTCTGCCCTTGCCTCTGGCAAGAAAAGACGCACCTCGGAGTTTGTGTTTTTGTGATCGAAAGGACTGCATTTGGTAATACGGTGCTTTCTTAGGTTGTGAGGGAACATATGGCAAAAAGTTTGACTTTCCAGCAGTAGCTGTGGAGACCAGGTCTGAGACCCTCCCCAAACAACTCCTCACCCTTGTAAGGTAAAACCTCCATGTGCCTTTTTGAGTCAGCATCGCCTGTCCATTGCAGAGTCCACAGGACCCTTCTGGCAGAAATTGACATTGCATTTATTCTAGAGCCCAGAAGGCTAATGTCTCTTTGAGCATCTCTCATATATAGGATAGCGTCTTTTATATGCCTCAGGGTCATTAATATAGTATCCTTGTCCAAGGTATCATGTTCCTCAGATAAGGTATCCGTCCATGCTGCTACAGCACTACACACAGGCCGACGCAATTGCCGGCCTTAGTAAGGTACCTGAATGTGTATAAATGGACTTCAGGGTACCCCCTTGTTTTCTATCCACAGCATCTTTTAGGGTGGCCGTATCCTGTGACGGCAGGGCTACCCTCTAGGATAAGCGTGTTAGAGCTTTGTCCACCCTAGGGGAGGATTCCCAGCGTAACCTGTCCGTTGGCGGGAAAGGATACGCCATAAGAATCAGTTTGGAAATCTGCAGTTTTTTTATCTGGAGATTCCCAAGCCTTTTCACATAACTCTTTTAGCTCATGTGAAGGGGGAAAGGTCACCACCTGCCTTTTTTCCCCATACATATGAACCCTCCCATCAGGGACTGGGGTTTCCTCTGTGATGTGCAACACATCCTTTATTGCTATAATCATATAACGGATGGCTTTAGCCAATTTAGGCTGTAACTTTGCATCATCGCAATCGACACTGGAGTCAGAATCCATGTCGGTATCTGTGTCAACAATTTTGGATAGTGGGCGCTTCTGAGACCCTGACGGCATCTGCAACATAGGATCAGGCATGGGCTGAGACCCCAACTGTCCTAAGGTTTCAGCTTTATCCAACCTTTTATGAAAGGAATTAACATCATTTTAAAACATTCCACATATCCATCCAATCAGGTGTCGGCGCCGTCGGCGGCGACCCCACATTCATTTGCTCCCGCTCTGCTTCCACATAGCGTACCGACACCACATACACAGGGGATGCTCTTTTTGAAGACAGTTCCCCCACAAGGCCCTTTGGAGAGACAGAGAGAGAGTATGCCAGCACACACCCAGCGCTATATAACCCAGGAATAACACAGTAACTTAGTGTTAACCCAGTAGCTGCTGTATAATATATTTGTGCGCCTAATTTATGTGCCCCCTCTCTCTTTTTACCCTCTCTACCGTGAATCTGCATGGGAGAGCCTGGGGAGCTTCCTCTCAGTGGAGCTGTGGAGAGAAAATGGCGCTGGTGAGTGCTGAGGAAGAAGCCCCGCCCCCTCAGTGGCGGGCTTCTGTCCCGCGTTTCTGTACACAATTATGGCGGGGGCTCATGCATATACACAGTGCCCAACTGTATATATGCCCAACTTTTGCCAAGAGGTCCTAATTGCTGCCTAGGGCGCCCCTCCCCTGCACCCTACAATGACCGGAGTATGTGGGTGTAGTGTGGGAGCAATGACGCACAGCTGCAGTGCTGTGTGTTACCTCAGTTTGAAGACTGGAGTCTTCTGCCGCCGATTTTGAAGTCTTCTTGCTTCTTTCACCCGGCTTCTGTCTTCCGGCTCTGCGAAGGGGACGTCGGCGTGGCTTCGGGATCGGACGACAAAGGGTGAGATCCTGTGTACGATCCCTCTGGAGCTAATGGTGTCCAGTAGCCTAAGAAGCAAGACCTATCTGCAGAGAGTAGGGCTGCTTCTCTCCCCTCAGTCCCACGATGCAGAGAGTCTGTTGCCAGCAGATCTCCCTGAAAATAAAAAACCTAACAAAATACTTTCTTATAGCAAGCTCAGGAGAGCTCACTAAACAGCACCCAGCTCGTCTGGGCACAGATTCAAACTGAGGTCTGGAGGAGGGACATAGAGGGAGGAGCCAGAGCACACTAGTATCCAAATTCTTTCTTAAAGTGCCCTGTCTCCTGCGGAGCCCGTCTATTCCCCATGGTTCTTTACGGAGTCCCCAGCATCCACTAGGACGTTAGAGAAATACGGGGGACCTACGTCTTTTGTCCCCCATATTTTTGGCACCAGGACTGGACGCAGAGCCCGATGCTGGTTGTTAAAATACGGGGAATCCCCTGTCATCCCCCCCCTCCCCCCCGTATTTTTACAACCAGGACTGGCTCAAAGAGCCCGGGGCTGGTTATGCTTAGGAGGGGGACCCCACGCATTTTCTTTCAGGATTTTTTTAACCCATTCCCACAGAAAAACATGCTCTGATCTCTCCATATTATTTTATTCAGTAAAAAAAAAAAAAAAATATAAAAAAAAATATATTAAATAATACTTGTGGCTCCTAAATAGACAAACCAAGTAGATAATCCCTTCTAATATAAATAGATATGCTACTACCAATAAAAAAAAAAAACACCAAAAAAACATGTTTTTAAAATTTGAATATACTTTTGTCGAAAAGCCGCAATTTAACCATTGCAGACATGTCGAATTTGACAAATGTCGAATTGCAAAAAGTCGAATCTGAAACGGCCGTTTTTTTGTCGAAAAGTACTGTATTGCAATGTTGAATCAGTTTTGTCGAAAATGCCCCGTTTTTCAACATTTGCGGCAATTCGACCGCAATTGCATATGGCCCTATATCTATCTCACTGGGGCTCTGCACTCACTATAATAACTAACAATAATAAACAGGGGAGATTTAGTTCACCTACTGACCAATGCATTTAAGCCTGCAGCCCCCGACAAGGGACCCAACTATACTGCAGGCCTGCTCTATTGCTCAAAATAATTACCAGAAAAATAGCTATCACATTAGTGTTACACTTTAGGTATGCTGCTACCTGGTCTAAAGCTCACAGCAACTTACCTTATATAGCTGAGACCGTTACCTACACACCTAATGTAAAGCACCCAGGAGAACAGCGGACACAATCTATAATTAACTTAAGTCAGAGTGCATGAGAGAAGGTGACTACAAAAAGATTAATGAAAAACTAATCTAATAAACAAAAAGGATATATATATATATATATTTATTCTCCTATGTAACCTGTAGAGCTGCACACACCAGGAGATAGACATTTATGTATGTAGTAAGGCTACTGGGAGACCTTAGATTGAGCAATATTGGATCTGGCCATTACATTCTATAAAGTCATAACCTCAGAACTGCACAGAGCAGGGACTATTATTCACAAGTAATTAGGAATTTGTTCATCAGGAACAAATCCACAATTACCGTTTAAAGTTTACACAATTATTTGAAGTCTACATAATTTATATTTGAAGATAACAAGACTTACTGTCGACTTACCAGGGTTAACTCTTTTTCTTTGAGAAAAAAGGTACTACCACCTATACGCGCTATCCATTACAATACATAAATGGTGAATGATGTACAAACAATGTAATATCAATGATGGATATCCCAAATGATGTGAAAATATATAAAGAAGGACATCTTTTTCTTTGAGGTCCACAGGATCCACAGTCCTTGTATTGGGGTGTAGGTGGTAGGAGTTGACTGGGCACCACACAGTTAAGCTTTTAGCTCCCATGATGCACCGGACCTCCTCCTCATATACCCCACCTCCAGCCTAGGGAAGCTAGTTTTGTTAACAAGCCAAAAGGCAGGAGCCGGATTTCAGGAGAAAAGGAAGACTTGAACATACAAGACACACTATCCTGCAGAGTAGAAAAAATCAAAGGGGGGAAGAAATTGGATTTTAATTACCTGCCGGTAAATCCTTTTCTTGTAGTCCGTAGTGGATACTTGGGTCCACATTAGTTCCATAGGGTATAGACGGGTCCACTAGGAGCCATGGGCACTTTAAGAAATTAATAGTGTGGGCTGGCTCCTCCCTCTATGCTCCCTCTACCAGACTCAGTCTAGAAACTGTGCCCGAGGAGACGGACATACTTCAAGAGAAGGATTTAACTGAACAGTAGTGAGATTCGAACCAGCACACACAACCAAGAGGAAAGCCATGCTAACCAAACTTGAAAAGGAACAGCAATGGCTGAACCAACTATAATAATACTTAACCAAGTAACAGTGCAGAAAAACGAAGCACCGGGCGGGTGCCCAGCATCCTCTACGCACTACGAGAAAAGGATTTACCGGTAGGTAATTAAAATCCTATTTTCTCTTACATCCTAGAGGATACTAGGGTCCATTTAGTACCATGGCGATGCACCAAAGCTCCCAAAACGGGTGGGAGAGTGCGGAGGTTCCTGCAGAACTGATTGATCAAACTGAAGGTCCTCAGCGACCAAAGTATCGAACTTGTAGAACTTAGCAAACGTGTTCGACACTGACCAAGTAGCCGCTCGTCAAAGCTGTAAAGCCGAGACACCCCGGGCAGCTGCCCAGGAAGAAACCACCAACCGAGTAGAGTGGGCCTGAACAGAATTTGGAACCGGCAAGCCTGCCGTAGAATAAGCATGCTGGATAGTAAGCCTGATCCAGCAAGCAATAGACTGCTTTGAAGCCGGGCACCCAATTTTATTGGGATCACAGAAAACAAACAGCGAGTCAGATTTTCTGTGACAAGCCGTCCGCTTCACATACATCTAAGGACTTTGAAGAAGCAGAGGTGTCGGTAATCACCGGAACCACAATAGGTTGGTTGATGTGAAATGCAGACACCGCCTTAGTAAGAAACTGCTGACGAGTTCTGAGCTCAGCGTGACCCTCATGAAAAATCAAGTAGGGGCTCTTGTGAGACAATGAACCAAACAATATAAGACCAGATACCCAAGGCGCAAACACACTATAGCAGCCGTTTGAGGAAAAAAAGGGCCACCAAACCCTTTAAACCTAGGATATAACAAACAAATACTCAAAAATGGGCGCTAGGTGTAGTTTCATATGATGAACAAAATATACTTAAAGTCCTTAGTGAATGAAAAGTCCAACTTCAACAAAGGCCTCCTGTAGAGATGTGTATGTCTTTCTGATTCACAGGTACCTCACGGTGATATGTAATGGAAAAACAAAGTGGAAAAACAGTGTAATATGCCTTTATACACCGCAAAGTCTGTCAGACAAAAATGGCTTGATATTCAAGGGTAGCGTACCCCACTCACAAGGAAAAGAGTATGACTCCACATATAACGGTATCTTTATACATCTGTAATTTATGTTCAATGGCATAAATGGCGTACCATTACTCACTCAGATAGTCGTAAGGATCCTCCTATCTCGGTTTCTTTAAAATGTTCAGCTCCAATCACGAACCAAGGAAGTTATAATAAAATGATATTTTTTATTAAAACAAATTTAAAAACACAGGATTGACAGGAGACCACACATAATATGCCAGGGGCAGAAAGTACAGTGTACCAATGCTTAGCCGCCGGCCGAAAACGGCAAAACAAGCCAGATGTGATGCACAACTACACTCCCACATAAGTGTGTGATACTGCCTGTGAACACCCTTCTCCAACGCGTTTCTCCCCTTCAATGGGGCTTCTTCAAGGAACAAGAGTGTCTAAAATTTACAGCTATTTAAATGAAATGACCGGAAATTAGCTGATCAGATGTATATCTGTATCAGCTGTATTGCTATGGTGACGAGCTGACACGAGGTACCACAATGCACTAGGTATTAGTTGCCGTGGTTACCCAAATTACGGACGCTAAGCTCCCTTCCGTCCCACCAAACGTAACGTCACTTCCTGTTATCATTGCCGTGACAACCCGTGCCGTCTCATGACGGCCACGAGAAGCATGTGTTGATTACCATATTCCATTATAAATATGTACATAATATAAATGGAGGAATTAAGATATAAGTTAACAACAATGGGCATAAGACGAGGGAATCACTTCCGCCCGTCTCGGCCGAACGTCACTTCCTGTTATTATTAACATGACAATCCGTGCCGTCTCATGAAGGCCACGAGAAGCCTGGGTTTATTTATATACCCCATTATTAAAATGTACATTATACAAATGGAGGAATTAAGATATATGTTTACAACAAACATAATGGGCAAAAACAGAGAAATCACTTCCGCCCATCTTGGCGGAACGTCACTTCCCGTTGTCGTCTCCATAGTAACCCGTGATGAGCTAATACCTTTACATAGACACAGACAAATGTGTTGTGGTAACTGCAATTATACTGACGCTTATTTACCCTCCACACATATACCTTTATGTGCAGGGTATGGGATATGATGCCAGCATAAATGATATAGTAAAACTAAATTCAAATGTATCAAATAAAATAAAAATATTTTGTCTAATGGATGCTGTGATCTGGGACTATAGTTGTGCATCACACAAAACAATTATAAAAACCATCTTAACTCAAATTCATGATTAAGACCATTAGGTACAAGTGATCCTAAATTATAGATCCATCTCATTTCACTCTTAGCCAATCTGATCTCTTTATTGTTATTTCTCCATTGGTCCTTAATTAATTCTATAGCCCAAAATGACATAATGTGGTCTGTAGAACAATTATGTACTTCTTTAAAATGAAGTGAGAAAGGGTGAGTGATCAAACCCTTCCGTATATTACGGAGGTGTTCCGACCAACGAACTTTCAAACTCCTACTGGTTTTGCCTATGTACAACTTGTTACAAGTACATTGTATGGCATAGATGGCATATTTACTATTACATGTGATGAATTGCTGTATCTTATGTGTTTTACCATTCCTATCAAAAGAAGGGAGCTTCCGTACCTTAGAAGGACAGCTCTTACACATAGCACAGTCTCCACATCTATGGAAACCTTGATTCCTAACAGTACCCCCTAATGGTTTATCTATAATGGCACTAGTGGTTAATTTATCTCTGAGATTCGGTGCTCTTTTATATATAAACTTTGGCTTGTCTGGTAAAATAGATGTTAATACCGGGTCCTTTTTAAGGAGATGCCAGTTATTGTAGAACACCTTCTCTATTAATTTATGGTACCCATTAAACTGTGTAACAAATGCTAGATTTGACAAAGTTTCTGATTGGGGTTTAATTCTTGTGCACAATAAGGTTTCCCTATCCACCTCCGCTACTTCCTCCAATGACGCTTGCAAACAATGAGGTTTATACCCCTTCTCAATAAACTTGCTCTTCATAGAGAGGGCTTCTGTATTGTAATTTTTGACCTCCGAGCAATTCCGGCGTAGACGGGTGAATTGCCCTTTGGGGACATTTTTAAGCCATTGGGGTAGATGGTTGCTTTTTGTACTGATGTACGTGTTAGAATCAGTGGGTTTAATGTATATAGTGGATTCAATATTCCCATCAGAAACGTATATATGCAGATCCAAAAAATTAACCTCAATTTGGCTGTAATTGAAGGTAAAATGAATCCCTAAAACATTTGTATTGAGATAGACACAAAATTCCTGGAGAGTTGTGACACTCCCCTTCCATATGAATAAGACGTCATCAATATAACGCCACCACGGACCAGATTCGCCTCCCAGCCATGCCCCGCCCATACGGAAATGTCTTCCCATCTGGACATAAATAGGTTAGCATAGCTGGGGGCGAACCTGGTCCCCATGGCGGTGCCCACCTCCTGATTGTAATACTCGCCATCAAAGTTGAAATAATTATTTTGAAGGATAAATGTAATACCCTTCAAAACAAAATCACAAAGATTACTTGACATATCACCAGTGGTCAAAGTCTGTTTGACTGCCTCAATACCATCCATATGCTTAATAATGGTATAGAGTGATGTAACATCACCTGTTATCAACCACATATCACTCTCCCATTTAACATCTTTCAATTTATTGAGAACGTCCCTGGTATCCTTAAGGTACGAACGTCCCTCAAGTACAAAGGGTTGTAATTGAAAATCTATGTACTGAGACAGATTTGACGTGATAGAATTCGTCCCTGCCACAATTGGACGACCCGGGGGATGAAGTTCATCCTTGTGGACTTTTGGCAAAAGATACAATACAGGTACAGTATATTTTTCGTTGATGAGAAATTCTGCTGTATTCTTATCGAGTGTGCCATTCTCCAAATGACTATCCACTAAATTACGGAGACCATTAAGAACTTTAACAGACGGGTCTGCTCGTAGTTTTTTGTATGTAGTCCCGTCTTTTAATTGGCGCATGGCCTCTTTAACATATTCCACTCTATTCATTATAACAACCCCCCCCCCCTTGTCTGCAGGTTTAATGATGATGGATTCATTATTTTTAAGTTTGTCAAGGGCTAATCGTTCTTTTTTGGTCAGATTATGTTTATATGCAGGCATATTACCTTGGAGAGCATTAATCTCATCATTAACTATTTTATGGAACGTTTCCACGAAGCATCCTTTCATGTGACCCGGATTAAAATGCGATTGTTTTTTGAATCTAGGTTCACTGTTATTCTGTGAAGAATTATTTTCACTATTTGCAAAGAACTTTTTTAAAGATAATTTGCGTACAAACTTTTGAATGTCTATATAAAGATTGAAGAAATTAATTTCATTTGAAGGACAAAACTTAAGACCCTTTTTAAGTACAGAAATTTCATCTTCATCGAGTACATAATCACTCAGATTGAAGATCTTCATCATTATATCTGTTTCATCGGATGGGTGGGAATTGATTTTAATGGGATTTTTCTTGGGACGATGTTCCCTTTTCCGCTGGCCACCTCTTTTGCCACGTTTGGTTTTACGAGATGTGGCCAGCGGAATAGTGGACTCTACCGTCGATTTCTCCAATTGTCCCCTCTGACATCTAAAAAATCCCTATGTGGAGTAAGATTATCAAACGCCTGATACCTATTGTGCGTCTGTATTGGAGTAGGACGCACATCCTCATATCCATGACGATTCGGTTCATATCTATTGTTTGTCCATTGGTGCTGATAATTAAATCTCCCCCTCTTAGTGAACTCATTCTGTTTACGATTAAGATAAGTGTGTCTAAAAGGAACAGAATCTATATCAGGCTCCTGTTCCCCCCTATCTTTGTAATAAGGGCCCCTATTTCTCATACCAACATTGGATTTTGTTTGGTTGACCTTATTTTTTAGTTTTCTCCATTTCTGTGTGGACACTGGTATAACAGTCTCGGCAGGTAGATACACCTCTGTACTGATTTGACTATTATTCTGCTTACTCTTTGTCAACACAGAAGTGGGTTCAGGAACAGTTTTATCACGTGCCAATTTTTTGGTTTTACGTTGGATAATCTCTCTTTCATTTTTTCTAATCCTATTAGCAATGGTTTCCTCCATATCTTTATATTCCTCCATATTTTTGAACGGCGTCAGAAGTGGTTCTAATGACTTAATCTGAGAATCCAAGGAATCAAGCTCCTTGCGTCGTTCCTGAACTATAAGTTCCATCAATGAGAAGGAACATGTTTCTAGAATGCCCCTCCATTTAGAAGAAAAATAATCATTCATGTCAGTGAAAGAAGCCTGTTTTTGGATCTGTAGACCCTTGGGAATAAGTTTAAGCATATGATACCTCTCAAGTGTCACAATTTCCCACCATATACGGTTCTCCTTGAGAAGTATCTTTTCTAACTTGCCCATAATACTCTCAAGGGTCTCATCTTCCACATCAATGACACAATTCCCATCAAATATAGTATCCACCAAACCATTACGTTTGGTCCTATGATGAAACATGTCTGCTGCCTAGGTGACTGGTACACAGTGAAAATAAATGAACCAAACAATATAAGACCAGATACCCAAGGCGCAAACACACTATAGCAGCCGTTTGAGGGAAAAAAGGGGCCACCAAACCCTTTAAACCTAGGATATAACAAACAAATACTCAAAAATGGGCGCTAGGTGTAGTTTCATATGATGAACAAAATATACTTAAAGTCCTTAGTGAATGAAAAGTCCAACTTCAACAAAGGCCTCCTGTAGAGATGTGTATGTCTTTCTGATTCACAGGTACCTCACGGTGATATGTAATGGAAAAACAAAGTGGAAAAACATAGTGTAATATGCCTTTATACACCGCAAAGTCTGTCAGACAAAAATGGCTTGATATTCAAGGGTAGCGTACCCCACTCACAAGGAAAAGAGTATGACTCCACATATAACGGTATCTTTATACATCTGTAATTTATGTTCAATGGCATAAATGGCGTACCATTACTCACTCAGATAGTCGTAAGGATCCTCCTATCTCGGTTTCTTTAAAATGTTCAGCTCCAATCACGAACCAAGGAAGTTATAATAAAATGATATTTTTTATTAAAACAAATTTAAAAACACAGGATTGACAGGAGACCACACATAATATGCCAGGGGCAGAAAGTACAGTGTACCAATGCTTAGCCGCCGGCCGAAAACGGCAAAACAAGCCAGATGTGATGCACAACTACACTCCCACATAAGTGTGTGATACTGCCTGTGAACACCCTTCTCCAACGCGTTTCTCCCCTTCAATGGGGCTTCTTCAAGGAACAAGAGTGTCTAAAATTTACAGCTATTTAAATGAAATGACCGGAAATTAGCTGATCAGATGTATATCTGTATCAGCTGTATTGCTATGGTGACGAGCTGACACGAGGTACCACAATGCACTAGGTATTAGTTGCCGTGGTTACCCAAATTACGGACGCTAAGCTCCCTTCCGTCCCACCAAACGTAACGTCACTTCCTGTTATCATTGCCGTGACAACCCGTGCCGTCTCATGACGGCCACGAGAAGCATGTGTTGATTACCATATTCCATTATAAATATGTACATAATATAAATGGAGGAATTAAGATATAAGTTAACAACAATGGGCATAAGACGAGGGAATCACTTCCGCCCGTCTCGGCCGAACGTCACTTCCTGTTATTATTAACATGACAATCCGTGCCGTCTCATGAAGGCCACGAGAAGCCTGGGTTTATTTATATACCCCATTATTAAAATGTACATTATACAAATGGAGGAATTAAGATATATGTTTACAACAAACATAATGGGCAAAAACAGAGAAATCACTTCCGCCCGTCTTGGCGGAACGTCACTTCCCGTTGTCGTCTCCATAGTAACCCGTGATGAGCTAATACCTTTACATAGACACAGACAAATGTGTTGTGGTAACTGCAATTATACTGACGCTTATTTACCCTCCACACATATACCTTTATGTGCAGGGTATGGGATATGATGCCAGCATAAATGATATAGTAAAACTAAATTCAAATGTATCAAATAAAATAAAAATATTTTGTCTAATGGATGCTGTGATCTGGGACTATAGTTGTGCATCACACAAAACAATTATAAAAACCATCTTAACTCAAATTCATGATTAAGACCATTAGGTACAAGTGATCCTAAATTATAGATCCATCTCATTTCACTCTTAGCCAATCTGATCTCTTTATTGTTATTTCTCCATTGGTCCTTAATTAATTCTATAGCCCAAAATGACATAATGTGGTCTGTAGAACAATTATGTACTTCTTTAAAATGAAGTGAGAAAGGGTGAGTGATCAAACCCTTCCGTATATTACGGAGGTGTTCCGACCAACGAACTTTCAAACTCCTACTGGTTTTGCCTATGTACAACTTGTTACAAGTACATTGTATGGCATAGATGGCATATTTACTATTACATGTGATGAATTGCTGTATCTTATGTGTTTTACCATGTATAAAGGCATATTACACTATGTTTTTCCACTTTGTTTTTCCATTACATATCACCGTGAGGTACCTGTGAATCAGAAAGACATACACATCTCTACAGGAGGCCTTTGTTGAAGTTGGACTTTTCATTCACTAAGGACTTTAAGTATATTTTGTTCATCATATGAAACTACACCTAGCGCCCATTTTTGAGTATTTGTTTGTTATATCTTGTGAGACAATGCCCCCCAGTTCCGACACGCGCCTGGCTGAAGCCAGGGCCAACAGTGTAACTGTCTGCCACATAAGAAACTTTACGTCCACTGCCTGTAAATGCTCAAACCAATCCGATTGGAAGAACTGCAAACACCACGTTGAGATCCCATGGTGCCATAGGATGCCCAAAGGGCAGTTGGATGTGCAGAACACCCTTCAAAAAAGTATGAACCTCAGGAAGAGACACCAATTGCTTCTGGAGGAAAATGGACAAGGCCGAAATCTGGACTTTCAAGGAGCCCAAACGGAGGCCCACATCCACTCCTGCCTGCAGAAAAAGGAGAAACTGTCCCAGCTTAAATTCCGTCGCAGGAATTTTCCTGTTCTCACACCAAGAGCCTTATTTCTTCCAAATACACTTGGATCAAGATTGGAATAACCTTATCCAGAATCCCTTTCTGGGCTAGAATTTGACGCTCAACCTCCATGCTGTCAAATTTAGCCGCGGTAAGTCTTGATAGACGAACGGCCCCTGTTGCAGAAGATCCTCTCGAAGAGGAAGAGGCCACAGGTCCTCCAGGAGCAACTCCAGTAGATCCGCGTATCAGGCCCTTCTTTGCCAGTCCAGAGCAATGAGAAATGCTTGAACCTTTTCCCTTTTTATTCTTTTGAGAATCCTTGGGATTAACGGAAGTGGTGAAAACACGTAGACCATCTGGTAGACCCACAGAGTCACCAGAGAGTCCGCCTCCACTGCTTGCGGGTCTCTCAACCTGAAACAATATGGCTTGAGCTTCTTGTTGAGACGAGAGGCCCTCATGTCGATTTGGGGAAGTCCCGACGTGCCAGGGACTCAAACACCTGCGGGTGAAGGTCCCACTCTCCTGGATGGACGTGTGTCTGCCGAGGGAGTTCGCTTCCCAGTTGTCCACTCCCGTAATGAAGATTGCCAACAACGCCACTGCATGTCTTTATGCCCAGAGAGAATCCTTTTTACCTCCAAAATTGCAGCTCTGCTTTTCGTTCCGCCTTGTCGGGTTATGTACGCTACTGCCGTCACATTGTCCGACTGAACTTGTATGGCCTGATCTTGAAGAAGATGGGATGCCTGTAGAAGGGCGTTGTATATGGCTCTGAGTTCCAGAATGTTGATCGGAAGAATAGATTCTTGACTTGACCATTTTCCTTGGAACTGTTCCCCTTGGGTGACTGCTCCCCAACTGAGGCTTGCGTCTGTGGGTAGCAGAACCCAATTTTGAATCCCGAACCTTCGGCCTTCGGTTAGGTGAGAAGTCTGGTGCATGTGGAGATGCGATCCGGACCATTTGTCCAACAGATCCAGCTGGAAGGGCCTTGCATGAAACATTCCATATTGCAGAGATCAGTAAGAGGCCACCATTTTCCCCAAGAGGCGAATGCACAGGTGCACCAAAATTCGGGTCGGCTTTAGAACGTCCCGTACCAACTGGATCACCAATGCCTTTTCCATTGGGAGGAATACACTCCGCGCCTCCGTATCCAGTATCATACCCAGGAACGAAAGCCTCCGTGTTGGTTCCAGGTGAGATTTAGGCAGGCTTAGAATCCACCCGTGATCCTGGAGTAACATCGTTGAGAGGGCAATGCTGTGTAACAACTTCTCCCTGGACGGTGCTTTGATTAGTAGGTCATCAAGGTACGGTATTATGTTCACTCCCCGCAAGCGGAGGAGCAACATCAACTCTGCTATTACCTTGGTTAACACCCGTGGCGCCGTGGAGAGTCCAAATGGCAGTGCCTGGAACTGGTAGTGGCATTCCTGTAACGCAAACCTGAGATAAGCCTGATGAGGCGGCCAAGTCGGGACATGAAGGTACGCATCCTTGATGTCCAGAGACATCCGGAAATCCCCATCCTCCAGACCTGAGATCACCGCTCTTAGAGACTCCATCTTCAATTTAAACACCTTTAAATATGGGTTCAGAGACTTGAGGTTTAAAATAGGTCATACCAAACCGTCCGGTTTTGGCACTACAAACAGTTTGGAATCATAACCCTTATTTTGTAGGTGAGGTGGAACTGGAACAATGGCCTGAGCCTGTACCAGTTGTTGAATTGCTGCCTGTAAGGTCAAGGTTGCTTCTGGAGAATCTGGTAAACCGGATTTGAAGAATCTGGGAGGTGGGAGTTCTTGAAATTCCAGTCTTTATCCCTGTGCGATAAGATAATTCACCTAGGTATCTAGGCATGACGTTGCCCAGATGTGAAT
Organism: Pseudophryne corroboree; assembly: GCF_028390025.1. Classification (NCBI taxonomy): domain Eukaryota; kingdom Metazoa; phylum Chordata; class Amphibia; order Anura; family Myobatrachidae; genus Pseudophryne; species Pseudophryne corroboree. The sequence goes on along the minus strand of NW_026970200.1, from coordinate 185,557 downwards.
GAAATAACGTATCCGGGCTCCCACCTGCCTGTCTTCTAGGCAGTGTGGTCCACTGTGATGCTGAAGGCTTTGAGGAAGCAGAACCAGAGGTCTGTTCCTGAGAACCTGCAGCTACGGCTATTCTGGGTTTACCTTTACCGCCTCTGAAGGCTGTAGAAGAATCCTTGGACTTGTTTTTAAATTTAGCTGTCCGAAAGGACTGCAAAGTCAGAGCAGAGGGTCGCTGCAGAAGGAAGGTATGTAAACTTACACGCAGTGACCTTAGATATCCAAGTATCTAGTTCATCTCCAAACAGAGCCGCGCCCGTGAATGGTAGGCTCTCCGCGCCTTTTCTGGAATCTGCATCCGCAGTCCACTAGCGTAGCCACAAGCCCCTGCGTGCTGACACTACCATGGCAGTGGTGCATGCGTTGAGTAAACCAATTTCTTTTATGGCCTCCACCATAAAGTTAGCAGCATCTTGGATGTGCTGTAGGAGTTAATGTCATCCCTGGTTAGATTATCAGACCATCTTGCAATTGCCCTAGTGATCCATGCACAAGCAATATTGGGTCTCTGGGCTACCCCAGCCGACAAGTATATAGATTTGAGAGTGGTCTCACTCTTACAGTCAGCCGCATCCTTTAAGGACACCGCCCCAGGAACCAGTAAGACTATCTTTCACAACAACCTGGACACAGATGCGTCCACTATTGGCGGGTTTTCCCATTTTTTTCTATCCTCCAAAGTAAAGGGGAAGGAAGAAATTAACCTTTTTGGGATCTGACATTTTTGGTCAGGGTTCACCCAAGCTTCTTCAAAGAGGACATTTAACTCCTTTGAAGCCGGAAAAGTAGCTGAGGATTTCTTTTTTGTATTAAAGTAAGATTCCTCAATTACTTCCTCTGCCCTGACAGGAATATGTAAGACAGTTCTCTATGAGGGCCTGGATACCCTGTGCCAGGACAGCTAGCCCCCCCCCCCACTGGCATCCATATCATCCGGATCAGGATCAGTGTCACCCTGCATGACTTGGGCCAGAGTACGCTTTTGTGGGCAAATGGCGAGGGATTGAGACACAGGTATGGGAGCTGAATCTTTGTTGATCAGGTCATCCATAGACTGCCTTAAGAATTGTGTCTCCCTTTCATTATGAGTTAGCCTAGTGCAAATATTAGAAATCATCCCTTTCACGGAAGCCAACCACGGGGGTTCAGCCCCACTAGCTTGAGAGGGAGCACTATCTTGGGTGCAGGGTAGTGAGTCCCCAGGGGATTAGAGACATTCTGCAGTACAAGAGATACAGTACCTGGACATGATTGTGAAAGGGACACACACACACACACACACACACACACACACAAACACACACACCAGGTGAAACACAGTATATGTAGGCAGGGTCCTCAGAAATCAGAGCCAGCCACACAGCGCCCCTTTAGCAAAGTTAAACTGAGCTGTGTCGCAATAACAAGCACTTTCGTAGAGTTTTATAAATTTACACCCCCCCCCCCCCCCTTTCACTCAGACTCCCTGGTACCGCTGAGGAGACCTGGAGTCCTTGTGGAGGAGCAGCGCTTCCCTGTGAATGCTTCCTGTATGAGCTGCAGAGGGAAAATGGTGCTGGAGAGCTGTAGGATCCGCTCTGAGTGAAGCCCTGCCCCCTGTAATGGCGACAGCTTCCCGCATTTTTTATACTGGCCTAAGGAACTAAATGTCTAACCAAGGGATTAAAATCCCTGTTAGCACAGTGTGGCCAGTGTGGATATTATAGGAGTCTCAGTGCGGCCCTCTCAGTGGGACCCACTGCAGCGTGCGTCCTTCTGAGCCTCCCTGGAGCACAGCCTGCATGAAGAGCTGCGCTCCTACCCTTGTGCCGCCATTCCTACCGGCGACCCACTAACCGGGACGCCTGCGCTGTACTCACCACTCTTCTGTCTTCAGGCTCTGTTAGGGGGTGGCGGTGTGCTGCGGGAGGGTACGCTGTGCCGTGGTGTGGCTTGCGAATGGCTCCCTCAGGAGCTCAGTGTCCTGTCAGCTGAGAAACGGGACCATTAACTCTCTAGGAAGTTGGGCCGTTCTCCCCCCTAAGTGCCACGAAGTAGTCAGTCTGCTGCCTAAACAGACCTGACTGAGAATAACAAACATTAAATTAAAAAAATGGAAAACTCTTCAGGAGCTCTCCAAAGCGTGACCGGCTCCTCCAGGCACATTTTCTAAACTGAGTCCGGTAGGAGGGGCATAGAGGGAGGAGCCAGCCCACACTATTAATTTCTTAAAATGCCCATGGCTCCTAGTGGACCCATCTATACCCCCATGGTACTAATGTGGACCCCAGCATCCTCTAGGACGTAAGAGAAAAGTGTTTCCCCAAGACAGGTGTGTCTTGGTGGGCGCCCTCTGGATCCTATGGACCTTAAAGAAAAAGAGTTCACCATGATAAGTCTAACTCTTGATTTCTTCATCAGGATCCATAGTGATCCACAGTCCTTACATAGGGGATGTCCTAAAGCAGTTTCCCCTAAGGGTGGGGACGCTCCTGAGTAGACAGGAGAATCCAACGTCCTAAGGAAGCTTCCCGAGAGGTAAAGGTATCAAAAGGCATAAAAACCTCAGGAACGTGTTAATAGAAGACAACGCAGCTGCCTTGCAGAGTTGTTCAGCAGTAGCACCTCAGAGAGCCACCATGAGGGAACTGCTGAACGTATCGAATGAGCAGAGACCGGAACAGGAAGATCAGCTCGAATGTAAGCCTCTGCAATAGTCATGCAAAGCCACCTGGACAGCGTTTGTTTACTAGCTGGCCAGCCTTGCTTATAGAATCCATACAGGACAGATAGAGAATCCGTTTTCCTGATCACTCTGGTACTTTCCACATAAATCCTTAGTGCACGAACCTCATCCAATAAGGCCTCACCAATAACAGGACTAAAAGGCTGGTACCACTATCTCTGTATTTAGATGAAACTTGGACACCACCTTAGGAAGGTGTCCCACCTTGGTCCGGAGAACTGCCCTATCTTGATGGAAGGTCAGAAACGAAGGAGGACAGGAAAGCACTCCTAAATCAGACACCCTTCTCGCAGAGGTAATAGCCAGGAGAAATAACACCTGTACAGCCAGCCACTTAAGATCCACTGACTCTAAAGGCTCAAATGGGGAAGTCTTAAGAGCTTGCAGGACTAGGGATATATCCCAGGAGCCACTGGATGTACAAAGTGAGGCTGGATATGGAGTATTCCTTGAAAAAAGGTATGCCAATCTTGTAGTGGAGCGATCTGTCATTGAAACCACACTGTTCGTGCAGAAACGTGTACTTTCAGGAATGCTAGGCAAAGACCAAGGTCTAACCCTGCTTGTAGAAAGGCCAGTACCCTGGAGACCCTAAAAAGGTAAGAGGGTCATAGTGCCTAGGCGCACACCACTGAAAATCAGCGTGCCAAATCTGGTAATAGATGCGGGTTGAAGACACAGATTTTCTATATCACTGCATCCGAGAGCCCCTTCGCTCTAAAAACTGATGACTCAAGAGCAAAGCCGTCAAAGACAGTGGAGCCAGGTTCCGATGCAGACAGGGACCCCGAGACAACACGTCTGCTCGCTGTGGCAGTAGGAATGGCATGTCTATGGATAGATTTTGGGGATCGGCGAACCATGGTGCCTGGGCCATACAGAGTAATCAGTATAATGGGGCCTCCTTCCTCTTTAAACTTGCGAAGAAATTTGGGTAACAGCGATACTGGAGAAAACAGGTATCTCTGAAGGAAGGTCCACCGTACTGCTAAAATGTCCACGAAAGCTGCCTGAGGATCTTTGGTCCTGGATCTATAGATTGGGACCTTGTGATTGTGACGCGAGTCCATCAGGTCTACATCCGGCAGACCCCATCTGTTTACCAGGTTCTGGAACACTTCAGGGTGCAGAGACCATTCGCCGCTGTGGACATTCTGCCGACTGAGGAATCTGCTCCCCAGTTGAGGATTCCTGGCAGAAACACAGCTGAGATGGCCAGAAGGCGATTTTCGGACCACTGGAGCATGCGCTCCACCACTGCCATAGCCAGATGGCTGTGAGTGCCCCCTTGGTGGTTTAGATAGGCAACTGCAGTGGCATTGTCGGACTGAATCTGAACAGGCCTGTCTTGGAGGAGATCCTGAGCCTGAATGAAAGCTCTGTAGACTGCCCGAAGTTCCAGGACATTGATTGCCAAGCAACTTTCGTCTGGAGACCACCGACCCGGAAAGATGTGAGGACCAACCAATCCAGAATCCATAAAAGGACATCCTTTGTCCAAGTGTGACATCTCTAGCCACCAGGTGAGAGACAGATGTATCTCCAGAGATAGTACCATCTTCTCAGCCCTGATCCAACGATACTGCCTGTTCCACCTGGAAAGGATCATATGTTGTAGGGGCCTGGAGTGAAACTGGGCATACTCCACCATATCGAAGGTGGAGACCAAGGACCCCAGAACCTGCATTGCGGAATGTATGGACAACCGGAGATTGTGCAGTAAGTTGTGGACCATTGACTGCAGTTTGGTAACTTTGTCCACTGGCAGGAAGAGCCTCTGTTCCCACAAATCCAGGAGAGCCCCTAGATGCAACATCTGTTGTGAAGGGACAAGGAAGGGCTTTTCCCAATTGAACAGCCACCCGTGTGTCTGTAGAAAGGCAATGGTTATTTGAAGATAGCGGTGCAAAACTTCCTGAGATTGTGCCAGGAGCAACTAGTCGTCCAAATATGGGAGCACACTGATCCCTTGAGCAACAATAACCGCCAACAGCTTGGTAAATACCCGTGGAGCCGTAGCCAGCCCAAAGGGTAGTGCCTGAAACTGGTAATACAGCAAAGCGGAGGAATCTCTGATGAGTAGGTGCTATAGGAACATGTACGTAGGCATCCCGATTATCCAGGGATACCATAAAGTCCCCTGGCTCTGACATCAGAGCAATAGACCGTATTGTTTAAATACAGAATCTGGGCACCCGCAAAAACTTAAGAGATTTCAGATTGAGGATAGGCCGATAGGTCTCATTGGGTTACTGAAACAGGAAAAGGGGGCAGTGAAAACCCTTCCTCTGTTGTTCTTGAGGAACAGGGATAATAACTCCTACGTTCAATAAAAAATTAACAGCTCCTTGGAGCGCCATGGCTGTGCCTTGATCCAATGGAGGAGTCATGCAAAAAAACTGCTGGGGTGGCCGTCTCACAAATGAGAGGGGATACCCGTGAGGCCACTTCTCGCACCTAGGCGTCTATAGTTGACTGGAGCTAGGTGGCCGTGAATTACTGAAGTCTGCCTGCCACCCTGGGGTCCCACAGGAGTAGGCCGTCAGGTGGAGTGCTTATCCTTCTGCTTGAGGGTCAGGCATCTGGCTGTCCAGGTTTGCGTAGTCTGCGACAGAGGCGCCTTGCTGGATACAACCTGCCATGGAAATCCTGCCCTTTCACTCTGCCTTGAAACAGAAAATTCCAAAAGAAAGACGTCCCAGCCTTTCGGGTTAGATGCTGATGGCAAAAAAACAGACTGTAGGGATAACAGAGAGAGAGAGAGAGAGAGAGAGAGGTGTCCAACTCTTCCTCTGAGGACTCCAGAGTCTGACCACTGTGTAGACTGTAAGGATAACAGAGAGCGCTTATGTGCCACACTCATCTGAGGACGGTCTGCTGCAACAACTGCTGAGAGGTGGCCGACGTGTGGTCTGAGTAGGTCAATAAGTTCATCCATGGAGGATACCCCGGGGAATGCAATGCATGGGGCAATTGCTGCAGAAACCCCACATTAGGCAGCAAAGCAGGAGGCACCAATAGATCCCCCCAGGGTGGTTCCTGGATGGAGCAGCCGTTGTAGGTTTGGCACATAACATGTAACACACAAATGGTCCTGCAAAAGGTCCTGTGAAGATAATGCTGCCGCACAGGCCTTACATGGAACCAGCACAGGTGCATTATCCTCTCTCTTACACTTTGGAAGACCAGAAGCTAAGCACACACAATGTCCAGCTCTAGCAACTGCAGATGTGACGGTCTTCACAAACCACAAAGTCATTGTGAGGAACCACAGCCCGGAACACCTGTACTCACATGTAAGGGATAGATACAATGCAGTCACACAGCCCGGAACACCTGTACTCACATGTAAGGGACAGATACAATGCAGTCACACAGCCCGGAACACCTGCACTCACATGTAAGGGATAGATACAATGCAGTCACACAGCCCGGAACACCTGCACTCACATGTAAGTAATAGATACAATGCAGTCACACAGCCCGGAACACCTGCACTCACATGTAAGGGACAGATACAATGCAGTCACACAGCCCGGAACACCTGCACTCACATGTAAGGGACAGATACAATGCAGTCACACAGCCCGGAACACCTGCACTCACATGTAAGGGATAGATACAATGCAGTCACACAGCCCGGAACACCTGCACTCACTTGTAAGGGAGAGATACAATGCAGTCACACAGCCCGGAACACCTGCACTCACATGTAAGGGACAGATACAATGCAGTCACACAGCCCGGAACACCTGCACTCACATGTAAGGGATAGATACAATGCAGTCACACAGCCCGGAACACCTGCACTCACATGTAAGGGACAGATACAATGCAGTCACACAGCCCGGAACACCTGTACTCACATGTAAGGGATAGATACAATGCAGTCACACAGCCCGGAACACCTGCAGTCACACAGCCCGGAACACCCGCACTCACATGTAAGAGATAGATACAATGCAGTCACACTGCCCGGAACACCTGTACTCACATGTAAGGGACAAATACAATGCAGTCACACAGCCCGGAACTCCTGTACTCACATGTAAGGGATAGATACAATGCAGTCACACAGCCCGGAACTCCTGTACTCACATGTAAGGGATAGATACAATGCAGTCACACAGCCCGGAACTCCTGTACTCACATGTAAGGGATAGATACAATGCAGTCACACAGCCCGGAACACCTGCACTCACATGTAAGGGATAGATACAATGCAGTCACACAGCCCGGAACACCTGCACTCACATGTAAGGGATAGATACAATGCAGTCACACAGCCCGGAACACCTGCACTCACATGTAAGGGATAAATACAATGCAGTCACACAGCCCGGAACACCTGCACTCACATGTAAGGGATAGATACAATGCAGTCACACAGCCCGGAACACCTGCACTCACATGTAAGGGATAGATACAATGCAGTCACACAGCCCGGAACACCTGCACTCACATGTAAGAGACAGATACAATGCAGTCACACAGCCCGGAACACCTGCACTCACATGTAAGGGATAGATACAATGCAGTCACACAGCCCGGAACACCTGCACTCACATGTAAGGGATAGATACAATGCAGTCACACAGCCCGGAACACCTGCACTCACATGTAAGGGATAGATACAATGCAGTCACACAGCCCGGAACACCTGCACTCACATGTAAGGGATAGATACAATGCAGTCACACAGCCCGGAACACCTGCACTCACATGTAAGGGATAGATACAATGCAGTCACACAGCCCGGAACACCTGCACTCACATGTAAGGGATAGATACAATGCAGTCACACAGCCCGGAACACCTGCACTCACATGTAAGGGATAAATACAATGCAGTCACACAGCCCGGAACACCTGCACTCACATGTAAGGGATAGATACAATGCAGTCACACAGCCCGGAACACCTGCACTCACATGTAAGGGATAGATACAATGCAGTCACACAGCCCGGAACACCTGCACTCACATGTAAGGGATAGATACAATGCAGTCACACAGCCCGGAACACCTGCACTCACATGTAAGGGATAGATACAATGCAGTCACACAGCCCGGAACACCTGCACTCACATGTAAGGGATAGATACAATGCAGTCACACAGCCCGGAACACCTGCACTCACATGTAAGGGATAGATACAATGCAGTCACACAGCCCGGAACACCTGCACTCACATGTAAGGGATAGATACAATGCAGTCACACAGCCCGGAACACCTGCACTCACATGTAAGGGATAGATACAATGCAGTCACACAGCCCGGAACACCTGCACTCACATGTAAGGGATAGATACAATGCAGTCACACAGCCCGGAACACCTGCACTCACATGTAAGGGATAGATACAATGCAGTCACACAGCCCGGAACACCTGCACTCACATGTAAGGGATAGATACAATGCAGTCACACAGCCCGGAACACCTGCACTCACATGTAAGGGATAGATACAATGCTGTCACACAGCCCGGAACACCTGCACTCACATGTAAGGGATAGATACAATGCAGTCACACAGCCCGGAACACCTGCACTCACATGTAAGGGATAGATACAATGCAGTCACACAGCCCGGAACACCTGCACTCACATGTAAGGGATAGATACAATGCAGTCACACAGCCCGGAACACCTGCACTCACATGTAAGGGATAGATACAATACAGTCACACAGCCCGGAACACCTGCACTCACATGTAAGGGATAGATACAATGCAGTCACACAGCCCGGAACACCTGCACTCACATGTAAGGGATAGATACAATGCAGTCACACAGCCCGGAACACCTGCACTCACATGTAAGGGACAGATACAATGCAGTCACACAGCCCGGAACACCTGCACTCACATGTAAGGGACAGATACAATGCAGTCACACAGCCCGGAACACCTGCACTCACATGTAAGGTATAGATACAATGCAGTCACACAGCCCGGAACACCTGCACTCACATGTAAGGGACAGATACAATGCAGTCACACAGCCCGGAACACCTGCACTCACTGCATTGTATCTATCCCTTACATGTGAGTGCAGGTGTTCCGGGCTGTGTGACTGCATTGTATCTGTCCCTTACATGTGAGTGCAGGTGTTCCGGGCTGTGTGACTGCATTGTATCTATCCCTTACATGTGAGTGCAGGTGTTCAGGCTGTGTGACTGCATTTTATCTGTCCCTTACATGTGAGTACAGGTGTTCCGGCTGTGTGACTGCATTGTATCTGTCCCTTACATGTGAGTGCAGGTGTTCCGGGCTGTGTGACTGCATTGTATCTGTCCCTTACATGCGAGTGCAGGTGTTCCGGGCTGTGTGACTGCATTGTATCTATCCCTTACATGTGAGTGCAGGTGTAAGGGACAGATACAATGCAGTCACACAGCCCGGAACACCTGCACTCACATGTAAGGACAGATACAATGCAGTCACACAGCCGGAACACCTGCACTCACATGTAAGGGATAGATACAATGTAGTCACACAGCCCGGAACACCTGCACTCACATGTAAGGGATAGATACAATGCAGTCACACAGCCCGGAACACCTGTACTCACATGTAAGGGACAGATACAATGCAGTCACACAGCCCGGAACACCTGCACTCACATGTAAGGGATAGATAGAATGCAGTCACACAGCCCGGAACACCTGCACTCACATGTAAGGGATAGATACAATGCAGTCACACAGCCCAGAACACCTGCACTCACCTGTAAGGGACAGATACAATGCAGTCACACAGCCCGGAACACCTGTACTCACATGTAAGGTATAGATACAATGCAGTCACACAGCCCGGAACACCTGCACTCACATGTAAGGTATAGATACAATGCAGTCACACAGCCCGGAACACCTGCACTCACATGTAAGGGATAGATACAATGCAGTCACACAGCCCGGAACACTGTACTCACATGTAAGGGACAGATACAATGCAGTCACACAGCCCGGAACACCTGTACTCACATGTAAGGGACAGATACAATGCAGTCACACAGCCCGGAACACCTGCACTCACATGTAAGGGATAGATACAATGCAGTCACACAGCCCGGAACACCTGCACTCACATGTAAGGGATAGATACAATGCAGTCACACAGCCCGGAACACCTGCACTCACATGTAAGGGACAGATACAATGCAGTCACACAGCCCAGAACACCTGCACTCACCTGTAAGGGACAGATACAATGCAGTCACACAGCCCGGAACACCTGTACTCACATGTAAGGGATAGATACAATGCAGTCACACAGCCCGGAACACCTGCACTCACATGTAAGAGACAGATACAATGCAGTCACACAGCCCGGAACACCTGTACTAACATGTAAGGGACAGATACAATGCAGTCACACAGCCCGGAACACCTGCACTCACATGTAAGGGACAGATACAATGCAGTCACACAGCCCGGAACACCTGCACTCACATGTAAGGGATAGATACAATGCAGTCACACAGCCCGGAACACTTGCACTCACATGTAAGGGATAGATACAATGCAGTCACACAGCCCAGAACACCTGCACTCACATGTAAGGGACAGATACAATGCAGTCACACAGCCCGGAACACCTGCACTCACATGTAAGGGATAGATACAATGCAGTCACACAGCCCGGAACACCTGTACTCACATGTAAGGGATAGATACAATGCAGTCACACAGCCCGGAACACCCGTACTCACATGTAAGGGATAGATACAATGCAGTCACACAGCCCGGAACACCCGTACTAACATGTAAGGGATAGATACAATGCAGTCACACAGCCCGGAACACCCGCACTCACATGTAAGGGACAGATACAATGCAGTCACACAGCCCGGAACACCTGCACTCACATGTAAGGGATAGATACAATGCAGTCACACAGCCCGGAACACCTGCCCTCACATGTAAGGGATAGATACAATGCAGTCACACAGCCCGGAACACCTGCACTCACATGTAAGGGATAGATACAATGCAGTCACACAGCCCGGAACACCTGCACTCACATGTAAGGGACAGATATATTGCAGTCACAGAGCCCGGAACACCTGCACTCACATGTAAGGGATAGATACAATGCAGTCACACAGCCCGGAACACCCACAGTCACATGTAAGAGATAGATACAATGCAGTCACACAGCCCGGAACACCTGCACTCACATGTAAGGGATAGATACAATGCAGTCACACAGCCCGGAACACCTGCACTCACATGTAAGGGACAGATACAATGCAGTCACACAGCCCGGAACACCTGCACTCACATGTAAGGGACAGATACAATGCAGTCACACAGCCCGGAACACCTGCACTCACATGTAAGGGATAGATACAATGCAGTCACACAGCCCGGAACACCTGCACTCACATGTAAGGGACAGATACAATGCAGTCACACAGCCCGGAACACCTGCACTCACATGTAAGGGACAGATACAATGCAGTCACACAGCCCGGAACACCTGCACTCACATGTAAGGACAGATACAATGCAGTCACACAGCCCGGAACACCTGCACTCACATGTAAGGGATAGATACAATGCAGTCACACAGCCCGGAACACCTGTACTCACATGTAAGGGACAGATACAATGCAGTCACACAGCCCGGAACACCTGCACTCACATGTAAGGGATAGATACAATGCAGTCCCACAGCCCAGAACACCTGCACTCACCTGTAAGGGACAGATACAATGCAGTCACACAGCCCGGAACACCTGCACTCACATGTAAGGGATAGATACAATGCAGTCACACAGCCCGGAACACCCACAGTCACATGTAAGGGATAGATACAATGCGGTCACACAGCCCGGAACACCTGCACTCACATGTAAGGGACAGATACAATGCAGTCACACAGCCCGGAACACCCACAGTCACATGTAAGGGATAGATACAATGCAGTCACACAGCCCGGAACACCTGCACTCACATGTAAGGGATAGATACAATGCAGTCACACAGCCCGGAACACCCGCAGTCACATGTAAGGGATAGATACAATGCAGTCACACAGCCCGGAACACCTGCACTCACATGTAAGAGACAGATACAATGCAGTCACACAGCCCGGAACACCCGTACTCACATGTAAGGGATAGATACAATACAGTCACACAGCCCGGAACACCTGCACTCACATGTAAGGGATAGATACAATGCAGTCACACAGCCTGGAACACCTGTACTCACATGTAAGGGATAATAGGATTTTGGTACTTACCAGGTAAATCCTTTTCTTTGAATCCATAGGGGGCACTGGAGTACTCTTGGGATATGGACGGGCGTAGCCGAACAAAGGCACTGAATATTCAAATTTAGGACTCTCCCCCCCTCCATATCCCCGAGTACCTCAGTGTACTTTGTCAGTGTTTTTTACTGAGCGAACCGGATATAGAGAGGTTGACAATGGAGAATCCCTATAACATAACGGACAACAACAAAGTTGACCTATAACCTTATTGTCAACTAAACAGTTGACACCTTAACCGATAGAACTTTATAACTTGAACCAATCGGTGAAAATGTGTTACCATAAGCTCCTTTGAGCTTAATACCACCTTAACCGATAGAACTTTATAATTTGAACCAATCGGTGAAAATGTGTTACCCTAAGCTCCTCTGAGCTTAATATCAATCAAGTAAAACGTGTTCACTAAGCTCCCTTGAGCTTAAAACAACCCAGGTAACACTGCTCTGGGTGGGCGTCCAGTGCCCCCTATGGATTCAAAGAAAAGGATTTACCTGGTAAGTACCAAAATCCTATTTTCTTTATCATCCACTAGGGGTCACTGGAGTACTCTTGGGACGTACCAAAGCTTCCCTCGTGGGCGGGAGAGCTGTTTGATACTTGTAACAGTAGGCAGGCCAAAGCTAGATGCTGATGGCGCCACCATTCATAACGTGTAAACGTGCACAAACGTGGTGCACATGAAGGCTATATAGCCGCGTTTTAGACGCTCCACGACCCACTGGGTCTGACATTCCCACAGAACCTGTGGGATGAGCTATTACTGACGTAGGCGATTGTAACTTAGCCTTAAAGTAAGCCTGACTTGTAGTCATTATTATTACCCAACTGGATAATGTCTGCTGAGAAACTGGCTAACCCCAGTTGGCAGTATCATAGAGAACAAACAACGTATTCATATCACGTACTGTAGACGTTCGGAACATATATAAACGCGTAATGCGTGTACCACATTCAGAATTCTAGAATGTGCTGTCCACACAGGAACCCCTATTGGTATATTGATGTGCAGAATACGAAAGCGTGATTCGTCCGAAGATCTGCTTTGTCATGAGAAAACTGAAATACGGTGGCTTGGAATACAAGGCACCCAAATATGAAATCAAAACCCTTGCCGAAGCCAAGGCTAGAAGAAAAATGTTTTCCAAAGTGAGAAACTTAATTCCCATTTGTTAAAAGGGTTCAAAATATGAAAACTGTAAGAAATCTGAACCCAACCTCAAGTCGCCTGGCGCTGTAGGTGGGATAAATAGAGTCTGAACTTTGATGACACCTTGTAGAAAGATGTGTACAGACGCAAATAGAGGCAAACGTCTTTGAAAATAAGTTTACCACACAGATACCTGCACTCTTAGTGCAGATCAACGCAGTTTTCCATCCCACCCCGTTTAACAGAATACGGGTAACTTGAAGGATGATGTTGGAAACTTCCGAGGTTTACAACCTATGTAAGCACACGAAATTTTGTAATAATGAGCTGCCTTAAGCGGCTTATCATTTGGTAACATGGTTGGTATAACCGACTTACTATTTCGTAACATGGTTGGTATAACCGATACTGTAATGCTCTATTTCTTAAGAGGGCGGTCTGAACCCTCACCCCGTCAACCGCAGCTGCGGTACATAGATAATAGGTACATAGGTAACTATGGGTAAACGAACGTTCCCTGATGTAACAGGTTGGACGTATTATGAGCGGGCCAAGATCGTGTGCAAGTATTCCTTGAAAATTCGAGAAGCAAACTTCTCCGAACCCCATGAGATACCACCAGTATGACTGTGACGAACTGTCTTATGATCCGTTTTGGCAACGGAGAGAGCAGCGGAAAATGGTGGAACCAGATACACGATGCTGAATGACCACATGAATGTGAGAGACTCCACCGCCACTGCCCTTGTGATCTGTTTTGTACACATACTGAGCTTTTCTAATTGTGGCGAGATGCCATCATGTATACTTGAGGGTAACCCCCTTCTGTGGACTCACCTATGAAACACCTCTGGATTTAATGTCCAGTTTTCAGGATCCAAATCCTGACGGGTGAGATCATCTGTCTAACAGATGTCCACTCACGGAATGATCTCTTGACATTTTCACATAATGGCGTTCTGAGCCATTGAGGATTTGAGTTACCTGCTGCATTGCCATGCGGCTTCTTGGTTCTCACTGGTTGTTGTGTATGCAACTGCCGTTGCCTTGTTTGACTGCTTAAGGCCAGCGTGAGCCAGGCATGAAAAAAAAAAAAAAATTTACATGAAACTCACGGTTGTTCCTCTCCACGGAAATCTTTAGTAAAAGGCGAAAGATTTATTCGTTCTGAAGAGAAACCAGAGTATATCCCTGGTCAGACTGAAAGCGAATCATGTATTGCATTGTAAAACGCACGGAGTTCTAGGACATTTATCGACAGCAATCTGTCGTGTTTTAGAACCTTTGTCGCTGATTTTAACTACAAATCCTGACCCTCTGCGACTGTCGTCCAGAGTATATGCACCCTTGTCCCTCTGTGGGAAACGCGAGTGAAGGGTGGCGAACTAAATTGAAAACACATCTTCATTCTTAATAGGTGAATACACCAATGTACCGCTAGTGTGCGTGTTTTGCACTAATTACTAGATGTACATTTGTTCTTGCTGGTGTAGTAGGTAAAAGTCTTTGATTTACCGTATTTATAATCTTACCTAGGAATTGACATCGTTTAGACGGAATTAGATGCGCCTTAGTAGCGCAAGTTAGAGGAACTTTGTTGAGACAGAGTCCTTATGTGAGATGAGCTATCATCCCAACATAACTTTGGTAAATACCCGAAGCGATAAGCAACGGTAGACATGAAATGGTTAATGGTTGTGGCGATTTGCAAACGCTAGAACCTGTGATGAACAAACCGGACTGGGTAAATACGCATTGTGAAGATCAAATGCAATTATGCAATTTTGTGGCTCCAATAAGCAAATACTAACCGCAGAAAATCCATTTTCTAACTGTAGTAAATGACTTGCTGATTGATATTGCGACGGAGCTGTTTGGTTTTGCTCAAACAGAGGGGAATAAGTAACTCTGACTGTGTTGGCGTACTACTGCCTGGTTTATAAACCAGCAAAGACTAAATGACAACCTGCCCAACCGTTCAACAGAGGCAGTTTTGTACTTTAAGCTGTAAATAGCTGAGACATGTATGAGTTGAAGTCATGAAACCTCGCAAATGTAACATGTAAAGACGCGCTTCCACAATTGTAAAAGAGGTCATCAAACCACTGGCTTGCTGACTGTAACGTCCTGTCGTTACAAGGCATGACTGTTTCTTATAAAGGGATAAAACGGCGTTACAAGTATACTGTATGCGGTAATGGCTGAATATCATAAAGGGATAAAATGCCGTTACAAGTATATAAAATTTAGGAGCAAACAAGCTCTGGCCTTGTCGCGCTTAACTAGCGACAATGAAAATAACCGGCGTTAGCAGAAGCTTTACAGATATACTCTGCAGCTTCTTTTAACAGTGATCGTTCATACATAGATTGACCCAAATGTATCCTGGGTTTTTATAATGTTTGACAGAAACGCATCTACCAATGGCGGATCGCGTCCTTTTGGAAACGATTATGTATGGTTGTCCAAAACCCCGCACTGAGTGCTGGACTAATGTACCCTTCTCACTCGAAGTTATCGGTGTGAGATTTGACATAGAATCGTGCATTAAATTATAAGACCCGTGAAATAAACACTCTGGTACCCAAAGGGAAATTGGCCCTTTGGAAAGACTGTCTGTTGTTAGAGCTGGCGGAGTCATTCCGAGACTCCGATTACCGCTCTTTTAATTTGAATTGCCAATGTTAACATAGATTTTTTAAAAGTATTTTTAGTCTGCACTAGAGCCTTATTCGCTATGTAGACAGACATCATAATAGGCAACAGACAGACACTTGCACGACTTAATGAAGTTATTATATGGCATATATATATATAAATATGTTATTGCTGAACAGCATATTTATATGAAACTCCTGGTTGTTTCTCTATGAAACTCATGGTTGTTTCTCTGTACGGAAATCTTTAGGAAACTAAAGTATTCTTTATGTGAAAAGCAGTTCACATAGCATATGAAACCCGAACCAAATTCCTACTAACACCCCTGCGCCTTCTGGTGGCTTAGAGATGTAGGACAGGAATGTTCTAGAATTATCCTGAACTAAAAATTCCCACTAACACCCCTGCGCCTCCTTGTGGAGTAGAGGTGTATGGCCGGAATGTTCTGGAATTATAAACTGGAAAAACAGCAATGATTAAAATGGCCGTCATGCCATGCTTTCACAGAAAATCACAGTACAGGTTACCTGCTGCAGTGTTAATATAGGCTTAATAGCCTATTATACAGTTAATATAGGCTTACTAGCCTATTATACAGTGATAACATAGGTGTAGGATACAGTAAAATACATGCATTTAGTTAGCCTCCATTATATGAACACTGCCTGCAGTGAATGTTTCTTAACAGAAATTAACAGAAAACATGGTTAAACCTGCAATAGGTTATGCCACTGATAGCCTACTGCCAGCCAAAGCCTCATATATATATTATATATATAAAATGTGCTTAAACATATAATCACAGTTCATACTGATATTATACACAGTTCTGCCAGCAAAAAGCTTCATTATATATTATATATATAAAATGTGCTGAACATATAATCACAGTTCCCACTGATATTATACATAGTCTACAGTTTTATACTGATATTATAGCCCCTGATCCTGTTTAAAACGCTGCGCTGCTTATTTTTAACCCATGCAGCCTTTGCTGCTGCTATGGGCATTACTCCCCCTCCCCCCCCCTGCCTCCCCATGTTACCTGCAGCGTACGGGGATCGGGTGCAGGGAGAGCAGGAGAGCGAGAGCAGGAGAGCGCTGTATATAGCGCCGGGGAGCCGTCCGGAAGAGCGGGCGGCGTAGTACACAGTCTCCCTGTGTCCGGCATCAGCAGCGTGCAGTGTCTCACTGGAAGAGCGGCCGGCGTCCGTGAGTGACGTGCGGCCGCTCTTTAGCACACAGGAAAGTCTCGGCGGCGCCTCTGTAGTGGTGCCGGGCCATCAGCGCAGTGAGAGCGGCCGGCGTCTGAGTGACGTGCGGCCGCTCTGCGCGTATCATGAATCCTCGTTCAGCGGGACCCCTTCACTCAGCGGCGGCTACAGTATTACACACAGCAGGGCGGCAGCGTGAGCTGACCGCCCTGACACCCATACCTTGTGCCGCTTTCATCCTGGCTGTGACGAGCTTCTCTCTGTAAGCTCCGTTTCAGCCTCCTGCTTCTAATCTTGTGACGGGGCTTCCTGTAAGCTCCTTGCAGCTGTAGCTCCTTCCAGCTCTTTGTCTCATCCTGGCTGTGACGGAGCTTCTTCCTGTAAGCTCCGTTCAGCTTGCAGGAGACAGTGGCTGCCTGTGGCTGTGAGGGTGCTCTTTGTGAGGACCGACACACCATGCGCTGCCTTATAGCGCCTGTGGCTGTGAGGGTGCTCTTTGTGAGGACCGACACGCCATACGCTGCCTTGCAGCGGCACCATCCCGGACCCATGTTTTTTTCAGAAACTGGGACGGGAAGTGTAAAAATAAAAAGTAAAATGAAAAATTAATAAAATCTTCTGAAATGTGGCCATTCCCACAAGCCTATGTTCATGCTGTGAGCACCGAAAAAACACTGACAAAGTACACTGAGGTACTCGGGGATATGGAGGGGGGGAGAGTCCTAAATTTGAATATTCAGTGCCTTTGTTCGGCTACGCCCGTCCATATCCCAAGAGTACTCCAGTGACCCCTAGTGGATGATAAAGAAAGATACAATGCAGTCACACAGCCCGGAACACCTGCACTCACATGTAAGGGATAGATACAATGCAGTCACACAGCCCGGAACACCTGCGCTCACATGTAAGGGACAGATACAATGCAGTCACATAGCCGGAACACCTGTACTCACAAGGGACAGATACAATGCAGTCACACAGCCCGGAACACCTGCACTCACATGTAAAAGACAGATACAATGCAGTCACACAGCCCGGAACACCTGCACTCACATGTAAGGGATAGATACAATGCAGTCACACAGCCCGGAACACCTGCACTCACATGTAAGGGACAGATACAATGCAGTCACATAGCCGGAACACCTGTACTCACATGTAAGGGACAGATACAATGCAGTCACACAGCCCGGAACACCTGCACTCACATGTAAAAGACAGATACAATGCAGTCACACAGCCCGGAACACCTGCACTCACATGTAAGGGATAGATACAATGCAGTCACACAGCCTGAACACCTGCACTCACATGTAAGGGATAGATACAATGCAGTCACACAGCCCGGAACACCTGCACTCACATGTAAGGGATAGATACAATGCAGTCACACAGCCCGGAACACCTGCACTCACATGTAAGGGATAGATACAATGCAGTCACACAGCCTGAACACCTGCACTCACATGTAAGGGATAGATACAATGCAGTCACACAGCCCGGAACACCTGCACTCACATGTAAGGGATAGATACAATGCAGTCACACAGCCCGGAACACCTGCACTCACATGTAAGGGAGAGATACAATGCAGTCACACAGCCCGGAACACCTGCACTCACATGTAAGGGACAGATACAATGCAGTCACACAGCCCGGAACACCTGCACTCACATGTAAGGGACAGATACAATGCAGTCACACAGCCCGGAATACCTGCACTCACATGTAAGGGATAGATACAATGCAGTCACACAGCCCGGAACACCTGCACTCACATGTAAGGGACAGATACAATGCAGTCACACAGCCCGGAACACCTGCACTCACATGTAAGGGACAGATACAATGCAGTCACACAGCCCGGAACACCTGCACTCACATGTAAGGGATAGATACAATGCAGTCACACAGCCCGGAACACCTGTACTCACATGTAAGGGACAGATACAATGCAGTCACACAGCCCGGAACACCTGTACTCACATGTAAGAGATAGATACAATGCAGTCACACAGCCCGGAACACCTGTACTCACATGTAAGGGATAGATACAATGCAGTCACACAGCCCGGAACACCTGTACTCACATGTAAGGGATAGATACAATGCAGTCACACAGCCCGGAACACCTGTACTCACATGTAAGGGATAGATACAATGCAGTCACACAGCCCGGAACACCTGCACTCACATGTAAGGGACAGATACAATGCAGTCACACAGCCCGGAACAACTGTACTCACATGTAAGGGATAGATACAATGCAGTCACACAGCCCGGAACACCTGTACTCACATGTAAGGGATAGATACAATGCAGTCACACAGCCCGGAACACCTGCACTCACCTGTAAGGGACAGATACAATGCAGTCACACAGCCCGGAACACCTGCACTCACATGTAAGGGATAGATACAATGCAGTCACACAGCCCGGAACACCTGCACTCACATGTAAGGGACAGATACAATGCAGTCACATAGCCGGAACACCTGTACTCACAAGGGACAGATACAATGCAGTCACACAGCCCGGAACACCTGCACTCACATGTAAAAGACAGATACAATGCAGTCACACAGCCCGGAACACCTGCACTCACATGTAAGGGATAGATACAATGCAGTCACACAGCCCGGAACACCTGCACTCACATGTAAGGGACAGATACAATGCAGTCACATAGCCGGAACACCTGTACTCACATGTAAGGGACAGATACAATGCAGTCACACAGCCCGGAACACCTGCACTCACATGTAAAAGACAGATACAATGCAGTCACACAGCCCGGAACACCTGCACTCACATGTAAGGGATAGATACAATGCAGTCACACAGCCCGGAACACCTGCACTCACATGTAAGGGATAGATACAATGCAGTCACACAGCCCGGAACACCTGCACTCACATGTAAGGGATAGATACAATGCAGTCACACAGCCCGGAACACCTGCACTCACATGTAAGGGATAGATACAATGCAGTCACACAGCCTGAACACCTGCACTCACATGTAAGGGATAGATACAATGCAGTCACACAGCCCGGAACACCTGCACTCACATGTAAGGGATAGATACAATGCAGTCACACAGCCCGGAACACCTGCACTCACATGTAAGGGATAGATACAATGCAGTCACACAGCCTGAACACCTGCACTCACATGTAAGGGACAGATACAATGCAGTCACACAGCCCGGAACACCTGCACTCACATGTAAGGGACAGATACAATGCAGTCACACAGCCCGGAACACCTGCACTCACATGTAAGGGACAGATACAATGCAGTCACACAGCCCGGAACACCTGCACTCACATGTAAGGGACAGATACAATGCAGTCACACAGCCCGGAACACCTGCACTCACATGTAAGGGATAGATACAATGCAGTCACACAGCCCTGAACACCTGTACTCACATGTAAGGGATAGATACAATGCAGTCACACAGCCCGGAACACCTGCACTCACATGTAAGGGATAGATACAATGCAGTCACACAGCCCGGAACACCTGCACTCACATGTAAGGGATAGATACAATGCAGTCACACAGCCCGGAACACCGGCACTCACATGTAAGGGATAGATACAATGCAGTCACACAGCCTGAACACCTGCACTCACATGTAAGGGACAGATACAATGCAGTCACACAGCCCGGAACACCTGCACTCACATGTAAAAGACAGATACAATGCAGTCACACAGCCCGGAACACCTGCACTCACATGTAAGGGATAGATACAATGCAGTCACACAGCCTGAACACCTGCACTCACATGTAAGGGATAGATACAATGCAGTCACACAGCCTGAACACCTGCACTCACATGTAAGGGATAGATACAATGCAGTCACACAGCCCGGAACACCTGCACTCACATGTAAGGGATAGATACAATGCAGTCACACAGCCCGGAACACCTGCACTCACATGTAAGGGATAGATACAATGCAGTCACACAGCCTGAACACCTGCACTCACATGTAAGGTATAGATACAATGCAGTCACACAGCCCGGAACACCTGCACTCACATGTAAGGGATAGATACAATGCAGTCACACAGCCCGGAACACCTGCACTCACATGTAAGGGATAGATACAATGCAGTCACACAGCCTGAACACCCGCACTCACATGTAAGGGACAGATACAATGCAGTCACACAGCCCGGAACACCCGCACTCACATGTAAGGGATAGATACAATGCAGTCACACAGCCCGGAACACCCGCAGTCACATGTAAGGGATAGATACAATGCAGTCACACAGCCCGGAACACCTGCACTCACATGTAAGAGACAGATACAATGCAGTCACACAGCCCGGAACACCTGCACTCACATGTAAGGGACAGATACAATGCAGTCACACAGCCCGGAACACCTGCACTCACCTGTAAGGGACAGATACAATGCAGTCACACAGCCCGGAACACCTGCACTCACATGTAAGGGACAGATACAATGCAGTCACACAGCCCGGAACACCTGCACTCACATGTAAGGAATAGATACAATGCAGTCACACAGCCCGGAACACCTGTACTCACATGTAAGGGAGAGATACAATGCAGTCACACAGCCCGGAACACCTGCACTCACATGTAAGGGACAGATACAATGCAGTCACACAGCCCGGAACACCTGCACTCACATGTAAGGGACAGATACAATGCAGTCAAACAGCCCGGAACACCTGCACTCACATGTAAGGGATAGATACAATGCAGTCACACAGCCCGGAACACCTGCACTCACATGTAAGGGACAGATACAATGCAGTCACACAGCCCGGAACACCTGCACTCACATGTAAGGGACAGATACAATGCAGTCACACAGCCCGGAACACCTGCACTCACATGTAAGGGACAGATACAATGCAGTCACACAGCCCGGAACACCTGCACTCACATGTAAGGGACAGATACAATGCAGTCACACAGCCCGGAACACCTGCACTCACATGTAAGGGATAGATACAATGCAGTCACACAGCCCGGAACACCTGTACTCACATGTAAGGGATAGATACAATGCAGTCACACAGCCCGGAACACCTGCACTCACATGTAAGGGATAGATACAATGCAGTCACACAGCCCGGAACACCTGCACTCACATGTAAGGACAGATACAATGCAGTCACACAGCCCGGAACACCTGTACTCACATGTAAGGGATAGATACAATGCAGTCACACAGCCCGGAACACCTGCACTCACATGTAAGGGATAGATACAATGCAGTCACACAGCCCGGAACACCTGCACTCACATGTAAGGGATAGATACAATGCAGTCACACAGCCCGGAACACCTGTACTCACATGTAAGGGATAGATACAATGCAGTCACACAGCCCGGAACACCTGCACTCACATGTAAGGGATAGATACAATGCAGTCACACAGCCCGGAACACCTGCACTCACCTGTAAGGGACAGATACAATGCAGTCACACAGCCCGGAACACCTGCACTCACATGTAAGGGACAGATACAATGCAGTCACACAGCCCAGAACAACTGTACTCACATGTAAGGGATAGATACAATGCAGTCACATAGCCCGGAACACCTGCACTCACATGTAAGGGATAGATACAATGCAGTCACACAGCCCGGAACACCTGCACTCACATGTAAGGGATAGATACAATGCAGTCACACAGCCCGGAACACCCGTACTCACATGTAAGGGATAGATACAATGCAGTCACACAGCCCGGAACACCTGTACTCACATGTAAGGGATAGATACAATGCAGTCACACAGCCCGGAACACCTGTACTCACATGTAAGGGATAGATACAATGCAGTCACACAGCCCGGAACACCTGCACTCACATGTAAGGACAGATACAATGCAGTCACACAGCCGGAACACCTGTACTCACATGTAAGGGATAGATACAATGCAGTCACACAGCCCGGAACACCTGTACTCACATGTAAGGGATAGATACAATGCAGTCACACAGCCCGGAACACCTGTACTCACATGTAAGGGATAGATACAATGCAGTCACACAGCCCAGAACACCTGCAGTCACACAGCCCGGAACACCTGTACTCACATGTAAGGGACAGATACAATGCAGTCACACAGCCCGGAACACCCGTACTCACATGTAAGGGATAGATACAATGCAGTCACACAGCCCGGAACACCTGTACTCACATGTAAGGGATAGATACAATGCAGTCACACAGCCCGGAACACCTGTACTCACATGTAAGAGACAGATACAATGCAGTCACACAGCCCGGAACACCTGCACTCACATGTAAGGGATAGATACAATGCAATCACACAGCCCGGAACACCTGCACTCACATGTAAGGGATAGATACAATGCAGTCACACAGCCCGGAACACCTGCACTCACATGTAAGGGACAGATACAATGCAGTCACACAGCCCGGAACACCTGTACTCACATGTAAGGGATAGATACAATGCAGTCACACAGCCCGGAACACCTGTACTCACATGTAAGGGATAGATACAATGCAGTCACACAGCCGGAACACCTGCACTCACATGTAAGGGACAGATACAATGCAGTCACACAGCCCGGAACACCTGTACTCACATGTAAGGGATAGATACAATGCAGTCACACAGCCCGGAACACCTGCACTCACATGTAAGGACAGATACAATGCAGTCACACAGCCGGAACACCTGTACTCACATGTAAGGGATAGATACAATGCAGTCACACAGCCCGGAACACCTGTACTCACATGTAAGGGATAGATACAATGCAGTCACACAGCCCGGAACACCTGTACTCACATGTAAGGGATAGATACAATGCAGTCACACAGCCCAGAACACCTGCAGTCACACAGCCCGGAACACCTGTACTCACATGTAAGGGATAGACACAATGCAGTCACACAGCCCGGAACACCTGCACTCACATGTAAGGGATAGATACAATGCAGTCACACAGCCCGGAACACCTGCACTCACATGTAAGGGATAGATACAATGCAGTCACACAGCCGGAACACCTGCACTCACATGTAAGGGACAGATACAATGCAGTCACACAGCAGAGCTAGCACCAGTCACACACAATACAAGTACATAACAATTGCAATGGGCACTGACGTCATCTCCTCGCACCACAGTGGTAGGTAGGATTAGTGCACGTATAACCTGGCCACTTCTGGAGACAGAACCCAGCATTCCCAGAGCCTGGCATCACACTCATTCCCACTGGAATGTCACTCAGAGACTCTTATAAGGGAAGCATGTGGGGGAGGGGCAGCCGAGAGGGAATCCCAGCTGTGGAATCTGGCTCTGGGAGAGGACCTACCTCCCCTGTCTGACATCACCCACCAGGTACCCTGGCCTCCATTATCCTATATATGTATTATATGCATGCCCTGGTGGTCTAGTGTAACCCGTAGCAGCAGCCAGGGATCACATTAGAGCCTGCGGAAGCATGGACGGCATGTATTGTGGGTCCCACGTGCCGGAGAATGCCTTACCTGTCCTCCGGCTGCAGTCCTGGGTACTGTACTAGCGTGGCGATCAGGAAGTAACCACGCCGGAATCATCAGTCTCTTAGCCTCACTGACGTTGCGGCACCAGCGGGGGTTTGTTGGAGCAGCAGCGGCGGCGCTCAGAGAGACTCCCAGCGCTGCTCATTCATTCCTCTCCGCTGTGTGACCGGTGCTCCGGCTTCTGCCAGCACCAACACTAAAACTGCCCACTGGCCAGGGGCGGGGTACATGGGGAGGAGGTCCGGAGCATCCTGGGAAATAATAAGAATTTACTTACCGATAATTCTATTTCTCGTAGTCCGTAGTGGATGCTGGGAGCTCCGTAAGGACCATGGGGAATAGCGGCTCCGCGGGAGACTGGGCACAAAAGTAAAGCTTTAGGACTACCTGGTGTGCACTGGCTCCTCCCCCTATGAAAAACACAAGGGAATAAACAGAAAAAGACACCAGTCCTTATCTGTTATTCTTCCGGCGCTGATAACAATTAGTAATTAATTACATAAAGTGCATCAATAGCAGCTGAGTAGGACAACTTGCTAGGTTGCCAATTAATTGGAAAACAAGAAAAGAATTGTATACTCTGCGCTATATAACCACTGTATCAAATTGAACTATAGTGTGCAGTCTGTCATACAGAATAATTGACTCAGTAGAACTGTGAAAGTATAACAATAAATTCTTTATCTAATAATAAAAAGCGATATACATTTTGTACAGAATAAGCAGCATGTATTAGACAACAATTAATCTATAATCACAATTAATATAGCATATAATGAGATAAAATATCTTTGTTATATTACTAAAAAAATGATGAATGAAAGTAAGTACACTGGCGTCCCAGTGATTAATAAATGTCTCGTAAAAAAATAATCACAGCTTTATTTAATAATGAGCTTTTGTGTATATTGAGGTATATTTACCCATGTGCAGATTTCTGAGAGTATGGATAAACCGGATCCGTTAATATATATGTGCACATCAATGGGTATGCAATTTATTAAAACTGATTAAAGCTGGTTTTGAACAGACCGTATATTTTTCACGGCTACATTCCGGATAGATGTAGTTCTTATTAACCTGTATGAAGATCTCCAAAGAACCCACCTCCTCAAACCGGGTGTTAGACCTCACTGCGGAGGCCAGTAGCAGTCACTCGGTACGGGAGAGCGGAAAGCTGGACGTCTGTGGTAATGGCAATCTCCTCAAGCCGGGTGTTAGACCTTAGTGCAGCGGCCAATATCACTCACTCGGTACAGGTAGGAAGAGAACCTGACGTCTGTAGCACAGCACTTGGACGGATGTCAGCGCCCTCGCCGAGAGTCGCTGGCCGGAGCGCCCGGCGTGTAACCAAGCCGTAATGGGATGTAGCTGTGGAGATCGTTGGCTGTGAGACAGATTAGCAGGATGGGTCAGCAGGTAGTGCCGAACAGCTGAACTTCGGAAAGTGGGCGTCAACACGTTTCGTCTCCTTCTGTACAAAATGTATATTGCTTTTTATTATTAGATAAAGAATTTATTGTTATACTTTCACAGTTCTACTGAGTCAATTATTCTGTATGACAGACTGCACACTATAGTTCAATTTGATACAGTGGTTATATAGCGCAGAGTATACAATTCTTTTCTTGTCCTCCCCCTATGACCCTCCTCCAAGCCTCAGTTAGGATACTGTGCCCGGACGAGCGTACACAATAAGGAAGGATTTTGAATCCCGGGTAAGACTCATACCAGCCACACCAATCACACCGTATAACTTGTGATATGAACCCAGTTAACAGTATGATAACAGAGGAGCCTCTAGAAAAGATGGCTCACAACAACAATAACCCGATTTAGTTAACAATAACTATGTACAAGTATTGCAGACAATCCGCACTTGGGATGGGCGCCCAGCATCCACTACGGACTACGAGAAATAGATTTACCGGTAAGTAAATTCTTATTTTCTCTGACGTCCTAGTGGATGCTGGGAACTCCGTAAGGACCATGGGGATTATACCAAAGCTCCCAAACGGGCGGGAGAGTGCGGATGAATCTGCAGGACCGAATGAGAGAACTCCAGGTCCTCCTCAGCCAGGGTATCAAATTTGTAGAATTTAGCAAACGTGTTTGCCCCTGACCAAGTAGCTGCTCGGCAAAGTTGTAAAGCCGAGACCCCTCGGGCAGCCGCCCAAGATGAGCCCCCTTCCTTGTGGAATGGGCTTTTACAGATTTTGGCTGTGGCAGGCCTGCCACAGAATGTGCAAGCTGAATTGTACTACAAATCCAACGAGCAATAGTCTGCTTAGAAGCAGGAGCACCCAGCTTGTTGCGTGTATACAGGATAAACAGCGAGTCAGATTTTCTGACTCCAGCCGTCCTGGAAACATATATTTTCAGGGCCTTGACTACGTCCAGCAACTTGGAGTCCTCCAAGTCCCTAGTAGCCGCAGGCACCACAATAGGCTGGTTCAGGTGAAACGCTGACACCACCTTAGGGAGAAACTGAGGACGAGTCCTCAATTCCGCCTTGTCCGAATGGAAAATCAGATAAGGGCTTTTACAGGATAAACCCGCCAATTCTGACAAGCGCCTGGCCGAAGCCAGGGCCAACACATGACCACTTTCCACGTGAGATATTTCAAATCCACAGATTTAAATGGTTCAAACCAATGTGATTTTAGGAACCCCAAAACTACATTGAGATCCCCAGGTGCCACTGGAGGCACAAAAGGAGACTGTATATGCAGCACCCCCTTGACAAACGTCTGAACTTCAGGAACTGAAGGCAGTTCTTTCTGGAAGAAAATCGACAGGGCCGAAATCTGAACCTTAATGGATCCTAATTTTAGGCCCATAGACACTCCTGTTTGCAGGAAATGCAGGAATGGACCCAGTTGAAATTCCTCCGTTGGGGCCTTCCTGGCCTCGCACCACGCAACATATTTCCGCCAAATGCGGTGATAATGCTTTGCGGTCACATCCTTCCTGGCTTTGATCAGGGTAGAAATTACTTCTTCCGGAATGCCTTTTTCCTTCAGGATCCGGCATTCAACCGCCATGCCGTCAAACGCAGGCGCGGTAAGTCTTGGAACAGACAGGGTCCTTGCTGGAGCAGGTACCTTCTTAGAGGTAGAGGCCACGGGTCCTCTGTGAGCATCTCTTGAAGTTCCGGGTACCAAGTCCTTCTTGGCCAATCCGGAGCCACGAGTATAGTTCTTACTCCTCTCCGTCTTATAATTCTCAGTACCTTTGGTATGAGAGGCAGAGGAGGGAACACATACACTGACTGGAACACCCATGGTGTTACCAGAGCGTCCACAGCTATTGCCTGAGGGTCCCTCGACCTTTTTGTTGAGACGGGACGCCATCATGTCCACCTTTGGTTCTTTCCAACGGTTTACAATCATGTGGAAGACTTCTGGGTGAAGTCCCCACTCTCCCGGGTGGAGGTCGTGCCTGCTGAGGAAGTCTGCTTCCCAGTTGTCTACTCCCGGAATGAATACTGCTGACAGTGCTATCACATGATTTTCCGCCCAGCGAAGAATCCTTGCAGCTTCTGCCATTGCCCTCCTGCTTCTTGTGCCACCCTGTCTGTTCACGTGGGCGACTGCGGTGATGTTGTCCGACTGGATCAGCACCGGCTGACCTTGAAGCAGAGGTCCTGCTTGGCTTAGGGCATTGTAAATGGCCCCCAGCTCCAGGATATTTATGTGAAGTGATGTCTCCAGGCTTGACCACAAGCCCTGGAAATTTCTTCCTTGTGTGACTGCTCCCAAGCCTCGCAGGCTGGCATCCGTGGTCACCAGGACCCAGTCCTGAATGCCGAATCTGCGGCCCTCTAGAAGATGAGCACTCTGCAACCACCACAGGAGAGACACCCTTGTCTTTGGTGACAGGGTTATCCGCTGATGCATCTGAAGATGCGATCCGGACAATTTGTCCAGCAGGTCCCACTGGAAAGTTCTTGCGTGGAATCTGCCGAATGGGATTGCTTCGTAGGAAGCCACCATTTTTCCCAGGACCCTTGTGCATTGATGCACTGACACTTGGCCTGGTTTTAGGAGGTTTCTGACTAGTTCGGATAACTCCCTGGATTTCTCCTCCGGGAGAAACACCTTTTTCTGGACTGTGTCCAGGATCATTCCTAGGAATAGAAGACGTGTCGTCGGGATCAGCTGCGATTTTGGAATATTGAGAATCCAACCGTGCTGCCGCAACACTACTTGAGATAGTGCTACCCCGACTACCAATTGTTCCCTGGATCTTGCCCTTATCAGGAGATCGTCCAAGTACGGGATAACTAAAACTCCCTTCCTTCGACGGAGTATCATCATTTCGGCCATTACCTTGGTAAGGACCCGGGGTGCCGTGGACAAACCAAACGGCAGCGTCTGAAACTGATAGTGACAGTTCTGTACCAAAAACCTGAGGTACCCTTGGTGAGAAGGGTAAATTGGGACATGGAGGTAAGCATCCTTGATGTCCAAAGACACCATATAATCCCCTTCTTCCAAGTTCGCAATCACCGCTCTGAGTGACTCCATCTTGAATTTGAACCTGTGTATGTAAGTGTTCAAGGATTTCAGATTTAAAATAGGTCTCACTGAGCCGTCCGGCTTCGGTACCACAAACAGCGTGGAATAATACCCCTTTCCCTGTTGCAGGAGGGGTACCTTGATTATCACCTGCTGGGAATACAGCTTGTGAATGGCTTCCAATACCGCCTCCCTGTCGGAGGGAGACATCAGTAAAGCAGACTTTAGGAAACGGCGAGGGGGAGTGCCTGAGTCCGCTTGTAAAGCCCCAGCGTCATGCTGAGGACTTGGCAGAAACGAGAGAGGGCTTCTGTTCCTGGGAACTGGCTGATTTGCTGCAGCCTTTTTCCTCTCCCTCTGCCACGGGGCAGAAATGAGGAACCTTTTGCCCGCTTGCCCTTATGGGGCCGAAAGGACTGCGCCTGATAATACGGCGTCTTCTTATGTTGAGAGGCTACCTGGGGTAAAAATGTGGATTTCCCAGCAGTTGCCGTGGCCACCAGGTCTGATAGACCTACTCCAAATAATTCCTCCCCTTTATAAGGCAATACTTCCATATGCCTTTTGGAATCCGCATCACCTGACCACTGCCTCGTTCATAACCCTCTTCTGGCAGAAATGGACAGCGCACTTACTCTTGATGCTAGTCGGTAAATATCCCTCTGTGCATCACGCATATATAGAAATGCATCTTTCAAAGGCTCTATAGTCAGTAATATACCGTCCCTATCTAGGGTATCAATATTGTCAGTCAGGGAATCCGACCAAGCCACCCCAGCACTGCACATCCAGGCTGAGGCGATTGTTGGTCGCAGTATAACACCCGTGTGAGTGTATATACATTTTAGGATATTCTCCTGCTTTCTGTCAGCAGGTTCCTTAAGGGCGGCCGTATCAGGAGACGGTAGTGCCACCTGTTTAGACAAACGTGTGAGCGCTTTATCCACCTTAGGGGGTGTTTCCCAACGTGCCCTATCCTCTGGCGGGAAGGGGTATGATGCTAATAACGTTTTAGGAATTATCAGTTTTTTAGCGGGGGAAACCCACGCATCATCACACACTTCATTTAATTCCTCAGATGCAGGAAAAACTACAGGCAGTTTTTTCTCACCAACATAATACCCTTTTAGTGGTACTTGTATTATCAGAAATATGTAAAACATTTTTCATAGCATCAATCCTGTAACGTGTGGCCCTACTGGAAGTCACATTCGTCTCTTCATCGTCGACACTGGAGTCAGTATCCGTGTCGGCGTCTGTATCTGCCATCTGAGGTAACGGGCGTTTTAGAGCCCCTGATGGCTTTTGAGACACCTGGACAGGCACAGGCTGAGTAGCCGGCTGTCTCATGTCATCTACTGTCTTTTGTAAAGAGCTGACACTGTCACGTAATTCCTTCCATAAGCTCAGCCACTCAGGTGTCGACTCCCTAGGGGGTGACATCTCCATTACAGGCAATTGCTCCGCCTCCACACCATTTTCCTCCTCATACATGTCGACACAATCGTACCGACACACAGCACACACACAGGGAATGATCTGACAGAGGACAGGACCCCACTAGCCCTTTGGGGAGACAGAGGGAGAGTATGCCAACACACACCAGAGCGCTATATATATACAGGGATAACCTTATAGAAGTGTTTTTCCCCTTATAGCTGCTGTTTTATTTATACTGCGCCTAATTAGTGCCCCCCTCTCTTTTTAACCCTTTTCTGTAGTGCAGGACTGCAGGGGAGAGTCAGGGAGACGTCCTTCCAGCGGGACTGTGAGGGAAAATGGCGCCAGTGTGCTGAGGAGATAGGCTCCACCCCCTTCTCGGCGGACTTTTCTCCCGCTTTTATCTGTAATCTGGCAGGGGTTAATATACATCCATATAGCCCTGGAGCTATATGTGATGTAATTTTAGCCAGCCAAGGTGTTTTTATTGCTTCTCAGGGCGCCCCCCCCCCAGCGCCCTGCACCCTCAGTGACCGGAGTGTGAAGTGTGTATGAGGAGCAATGGCGCACAGCTGCAGTGCTGTGCGCTACCTTGGTGAAGACTGATGTCTTCTGCCGCCGATTTTCCGGACCTCTTCTTGCTTCTGGCTCTGTAAGGGGGCCGGCGGCGCGGCTCTGGGACCGGACTCCGAGGCTGGGCCTGTGTTCGGTCCCTCTGGAGCTAATGGTGTCCAGTAGCCAAGAAGCCCAAGCTGGCTGCAAGCAGGCAGGTTCGCTTCTTCTCCCCTTAGTCCCTCGATGCAGTGAGCCTGTTGCCAGCAGGTCTCACTGAAAATAAAAAACCTAAAACTATAAACTTTTACTAAGAAACTCGGGAGAGCCTCCTAGAATGCACCCTTCTCGGCCGGGCACAAAAATCTAACTGAGGCTTGGAGGAGGGTCATAGGCGGAGGAGCCAGTGCACACCAGGTAGTCCTAAAGCTTTACTTTTATGCCCAGTCTCCTGCGGAGCCGCTATTCCCCATGGTCCTTACGGAGTTCCCAGCATCCACTAGGACGTCAGAGAAAAAAGCTTAACTGTGTGATGCCCGGTCGTCTCCTACCACCTACACCCCGATGTAAGGACTGTGGATCACTATGGACCCTAAAGAAGAAAACGCCTTTAACAGAAAACACCCCTGATTCAAATATTGCTGCCGACGGACGCAATATTAGCATTTCAGATCACCCCTTCCCCCCGGGGGAGGCGAGCTGAAATGCGCAAAACTTTTTGTGATCGCGCCCATGACGGTAGTTGGGTTAAGTAGCTTTACAAAGCTAATCCAGACTGCTAGGGGCGCGACATGACAAAACATGGGGGACAATTGAATATTGCCCCGCAAACTCCTGTCACTTTAGACGGGAGATCGGGCGTGATATTACAATTGAATATCGTCCCTTGTGTTATAAACACCCAACAGAGAACAGGGCTGATGGTCCTAGACTACACCACTGGGCAGATACATTTCCATCATTAGTCTGTACTGACAGAGGAGGGTGTAGGATAAGAGATTGATGTAGTGACTGAGAAAGGAGAATATGTGACTTCTGTAATAAGTGTTTATTACTCACCTGTGCTGATATCTGTAGGGATCTCCTCCTCCTTACACTGCTGATCACCCCTCACATACGTCTCTTCTTCTCCCTCTATATCTTCTGCCTTTATATCAGTCACATACGTCTCTTCTTCTCCCTCTGTATCTTCTGCCTTCATATCAGTCACATACGTCTCTTCTTCTCCCTCTATATCTTCTGCCTTTATATCAGTCACATACGTCTCTTCTTCTCCCTCTATATCTTCTGCCTTTATATCAATCACATACGTCTCTTCTTCTCCCTCTATATCTTCTGCCTTTATATCAGTCACATACGTCTCTTCTTCTCCCTCTATATCTTCTGCCTTTATATCAGTCACATACGTCTCTTCTTCTCCCTCTATATCTTCTGCCTTTATATCAGTCACATACGTCTCTTCTTCTCCCTCTATATCTTCTGCCTTTATATCAGTCACATACGTCTCTTCTTCTCCCTCTATATCTTCTGCCTTTATATCAGTCACATACGTCTCTTCTTCTCCCTCTATATCTTCTGCCTTTATATCAGTCACATACGTCTCTTCTTCTCCCTCTATATCTTCTGCCTTTATATCAATCACATACGTCTCTTCTTCTCCCTCTGTATCTTCTGCCTTTATATCAGTCACATACGTCTCTTCTTCTCCCTCTATATCTTCTGCCTTTATAACAGTCACATACGTCTCTTCTTCTCCCTCTGTATCTTCTGCCGTTATATCAGTCACATACGTCTCTTCTTCTCCCTCTGTATCTTCTGTCTTTATATCAGTCACATACGTCTCTTCTTCTCCTTCTATATCTTCTGCCTTTATATCAGTCACATACGTCTCTTCTTCTCCCTCTGTATCTTCTGTCTTTATATCAGTCACATACGTCTCTTCTTCTCCCTCTATATCTTCTGCCTTTATATCAGTCACATACGTCTCTTCTTCTCCCTCTATATCTTCTGCCTTCATATCAGTCACATACGTCTCTTCTTCTCCCTCTAGATCTCCTGCCTTTATATCAGTCACATACGTCTCTTCTTCTCCCTCTATATCTTCTGCCTTTATATCAGTCACATACGTCTCTTCTTTTCCCTCTGTATCTTCTGCCTTTATATCAGTCACATACGTCTCTTCTTCTCCCTCTATATCTTCTGCCTTTATATCAGTCACATACATCTCTTCTTCTCCCTCTATATCTTCTGCCTTTATATCAGTCACATACGTCTCTTCTTCTCCCTCTAGATCTCCTGCCTTTATATCAGTCACATACGTCTCTTCTTCTCCCTCTATATCTTCTGCCTTTATATCAGTCAGTCAGTCAGTCATCCTAAATAGCCCACAAAACAATATACATTAAAAATGTCTGATTTCAGATAGTGTAATATCAGTGTATAAAACACACAGCTCCTCTACAGATCATATAGTGACAGTCACTTTGGTATTTGGGCGACACCCTAAATTCCACCTACCTGATCCTCCTGTGGGATCCTATGATTCTCCTCTGTACAATCCTGGGAATACAGAGGACGGGGACATCTCTCTGGGGTATCTCTGTTACTGGGTCCATCTGTAGGAGACACACAGTGACTGAGTACAGTGTATACATGTGATTATCAGATGATGTGTGTATATAGGGGCCCCCATACCTGCTCTCCCCTGTACAATACATGACAGTCTCCTTTTACCCAGTGATGTGAGGGGCCGGTGATTCTCCATCATCACGTCCTTGTACAGACCCCTGTGTTCCTCTATATACTCCCCCTCCTGCATGGAGACATAGACAGCGACATCCTGACACCTTATAGGAACCTGACACACACAGTGATACAGTCATCACCCAGACACATCCCCTGGTGTTACTGTATAATGTCCCATTCCCAGCAGTCACCTCTCCAGTCATCACCCAGACACATCCCCCGGTGTTACTGTATAATGTCCCATACCCAGCAGTCACCTCTCCAGTCATCACCAGACACATCCCCTGGTGTTACTGTATAATGTTCCATTCCCAGCAGTCACCTCTCCAGTCATCACCCAGACACATCCCCCGATGTTACTGTATAATGTCCCATTCCCAGCAGTCACCTCTCCAGTCATCACCCAGACATATCCCCTGGTGTTACTGTATAATGTCCCATTCTCAGCAGTCACCTCTCCAGTCATCACCCGGACACATCCCCTGGTGTTACTGTATAATGCCCCATTCCCAGCAGTCACCTCTCCAGTCATCACCCAGACACATCCCCGGTGTTACTGTATAATGTCCCATTCCCAGCAGTCACCTCTCCAGTATTCACAAAGACACATCCCCTGGTGTTACTGTATAATGTCCCATTCCCAGCAGTCACCTCTCCAGTCATCAACCAGACACGTCCCCTGGTGTTACTGTATAATGCCCCATTCCCAGCAGTCACCTCTCCAGTCATAACCCAGACACATCCCCTGGTGTTACTGTATAATACCCCATTCCCAGCAGTCACCTCTCCAGTCATCACCCAGACACATCCCCTGGTGTTACTGTATAATGTCCCATTCCCAGCAGTCACCTCTCCAGTCATCACCCAGACACGTCCTCTGGTGTTACTGTATAATGTCCCATTCCCAGCAGTCACCTCTCCAGTCATCACCCAGACACATCCCCTGGTGTTACTGTATAATGTCCCATTACCAGCAGTCACCTCTCCAGTCATCACCCAGACACGTCCTCTGGTGTTACTGTATAATGTCCCATTCCCAGCAGTCACCTCTCCAGTCATCACCCAGACACATCCCCTGGTGTTACTGTATAATGTCCCATTACCAGCAGTCACCTCTCCAGTCATCACCCAGACACATCCCCCGGTGTCACTGTGTAATGTCAAGGGGTCAGCTTGCTGGGGGGAGCTTGCATGGAATTTAACAAGTGTGGAATTAAGAAGTGTGTTATCCGAACAGTTAAAAAAACAGCTGAACATACTTTGAGCACCATCAAGGAAAGGTAACTTACTTAAACAACTTATTCCTACACCACGTAACCCAAAATGATCTCACAAACGACCACAGCATGTTCATCAAACTACTGTTTCTTATTTCAATTCATGGAATTCTCACCAAATGTAACATTCTACACTCACCCTAAAACTCACCCCTCTGTGCACATTACAGCTTCTATTCTCCACTCCCCTCTTCTAACCACTCATGAGCTTTATACTTACTTCTCTGCAAGTAGTTTGACAACCACAATTGGCCACCAGAATAAACACTCGCAAACATCCACCAATATTTATCTCACTCTTCTGCTTTTATTAGCTGGTGCCATATCACCAAATCCAGGCCCCAACCACCTGTCCCTCTCACACTCAGCTATCTCAAAACAACATAGAACGCCATCTAACCTTATAAATATCACGTGTCTCCCATCTCCCTCCAAGTCACTAAAATGTGGCTTTTGGAATGCACGCTCTGTTTGTAACAAATTACCATCCATCCATAACCTCTTTATCTCTCACAACTTTAATCTGCTGGCTATAACAGAAACATGGCTCACACAATCAGACACGGCCTCCCCTGCAGCACTGTCACACGGTGGTTTCCACCTCACATACACCCCCAGGCCTGGTAATTGTAAAGGTGGTGGGGTTGGAATCTTACTGTCCCAATTTTTCACATACACTGTTCTACCTCAGGTTCCATCACTCGCATTCACATAATTTGAAGTTCACTCTATCAGGATTTTCACCCCCTTCTCTCTGCGTGTTGCAGCTATTGCCCTCCTGGGCAACCCAAACAACAATTTCTAGAAGATTTTTCTGCCTGGCTCCCACACATCTTATCCTCTGACATCTCCACCATCATTATGGGTCGATATCAATATAGCTCTTGACAGTCCACAATCTGTTCATGCCTCCAAACTCCTCTCTCTAACCTCCTCTCTTGGCCTCACCCAATGGTCTGACATCGCTACATACCAGAAGGGCCACTGCTTTGATCTTGTGTTCACCAGGCTCTGCTCAGTTTCTGAATTCATTAAGACTCCTTTCCCTCTCTCTGATCACAACCTGATCACCTTCACAATCTCTTCTATTACTCTAAATTCTATGACACTATAACCTAGCAAGCCTCCTCTAACCCACAGAAATACTAACAATATACATTTTCAACAACTTTCCACTTCTCTGCTACAACGTCTCTCACCAATCTCTACATTTACCACACCTGACACTGCTGTATCCCACCTGCACAAAACCCTAGAGAGTGCCCTTGATGAAGTGGCTCCAGCTACCCATCACACTCTTGATGAAGTGGCTCCAGCTACCCATCACACTCCACGTAGGCTTAGATGTCAACCATGGCACTCTAAATCAACAAGACACCTACAAAAACTGTCACGTAAAGTAGAACGTCAGTGGCGTAAATCTCAGAATCCAAGTGACTTCCTCACATATAAGACCACCTACCACTCCTATCATCAGGCCCTGGACACTGCCACAGAAACATACTTCCAATCTCTCATCTCTTCTCATGCCAGCAACCCCAAGCAACTTTTTAATACAATTAAATCAATTATTTACCCTCCCTCACCTCCCCCACTAGCTACTATCAGTGCACAAGAACTTGTTTCCTACTTCAAGGATAACATTGATAAAATCTGAGATGAAATGGTACGCTCTTTCTCAGCCAGTGACCTGCTCAATTCCCTACCTGAACCCTCTGGCACTTTCTTTTCATTTGATCCCACAAGTGAAGATGAAGTATCAACATTCTCCTCTTGATCCTATACCCTCACAGGTCAGTAAAACTTTGTCTCCTGTGCTTATCCCAACCTTAACTAAAATATGTAATCTCTCTCTCTCTACTGGTATCTTTCCTTCTCTGTTTAAGCATGCAGTGATTACTCCCAGTCTAAAAAAACACAACTCTGACCCAAACACACTCTCTAACTACCGTCCATTTCTCAGCTACCATATCCCTCCAAGCTACTTGAGAGACTTGCCTACACTCGCCTTACACACATTCTTAACTCCCACAACTTATTAGACCCACACAGTCAGGCTTTCATGCCCAACACTCCACAGAGACTGCACTGACCAAAGTAGTGAATGATCCAGTCACTGCTAGATCTAAAGGCCATTACACACTACTCATTCTTCTAGATCTCTCTGCTGCTTATGACACTGTTGACCACTCTCTTCTCATACAAATACTACAATCTCTAGGTCTTCAGGACACAGCCCTCTCCTGGTTCTCATCCTACCTATCTAATCGCTCTTTCAGTGTCACTTCTCTGATTCTACCTCTTCTTCTCTACCTCTACCAGTTGGAGTACCGCAAGGCTCAGTCTTGGGTCCTCTGTTGTTCTCAGTCTGTACCTCATCTCATTGCTGGGTGATCATATCATACAACCCATTAAGAACCTAGCAATCTAGTGGACCATTATGCAACAGGTAGCATCTATCCTTGTGTATCAATGCCTATTCCCCCATAGATTGTAAGTTTGCGAGCAGGGCCCTCCTACCTCTATGTCTGTCTATTTTTACCCAGTTTCATTCTATTACTGCTGTTCCTTTTGTAAAGCGCAACAGAATATGCTGCGCTATATAAGAAACTGCTAATAAATAATAAATACAACACAGGCCGCTCCCCCTGTATACTATGACAGCACAGAAAGCTACCCCTGTATATTATGACAACACATGCCGCTCCCCCTGTATACTATGACAGCACAGGAAGATACCCCTGTATATTATGACAACACAGGCCGCTGCCCCTGTATATTATGACAACACAGGCCACGCCTTCTGTATAGAAAGAAAATACATGCCACTCACCCTATATAATAATAGTAACGAGACACCACAGGTTCCTCCACTTTTATATTATGACAACACAGGCCGCTCCCCCTGTATACTATGACAGTACAGGATGCTACCCCTGTAATATGACAACACAGGCCACTCCTTCTGTATAGAAAGACAATACATGTCGCTCACCATATATAATAATAGTAACAAGACACCACAGGCCACTTCCCCTGTATAAAAGGGCAACACAGGCTGCTCCCCCTGTATAGTAGGATGTCATAATCCACTACCCCTGTATAGGAGGATGCCCCAGGTCACTCCCCCTGTACAGTAGGACAACACATGCCACTCCCCTGTATTTTAATACAGCTCCCCTGAATATTAATACAACATATGCCGCTCCACCTGTATAGTACAATGCCACAGGACACAACACCTGTAATGTACCGTTTATAGAATTACAGTAACGGCGGGGTCTGCACCACTTGTATTACGGTAACGACGAGGTCTGCTCCACCTGTATTACGGTAACGGCGGGGTCTGCGCCACTGGTATCACAGTAACGGCGGGGTGTGCGCCACCTGTATCACGGTAATGGCGGGGTCTGAGCCACCTGTATTACGGTAACGGCGGGGTCTGAGCCACCTGTATTACGGTAACGGCGGGGTCTTGCGCCACAAGTATTACGGTAATGGTAGGGTCTGCGCTACCTCTACTACGGTGACGGCGGAGTCTGCGTCACCTGTATTACGGTAACGGCGGGGTCTGCGCCACCTGTATTACAGTAACGGCGGGGTCTGCGCCACCTGTATTGCGGTAACGGCGGGGTCTGCGCCACCTATATTACGGTAACGGCGGGGTCTGCGCCACCTGTATTACGGTAACAGCAGGGTTTGCACCACCTGTATTGCGGTAACGGCGGGGTCTGCGCCACCTGTATTACGGTAACGGCGGAGTCTGCGCCACCTGTATTACGGTAAAGGCGGAGTCTGCGCCACCTGTATTACGGTAAAGGCGGAGTCTGCGCCACCTGTATTACGGTAACGGCAGGATCTGCTCCACCTGTATTACGGTAACGGCGGAGTCTGCGCCACCTGTATTACGGTAACGGCGGAGTCTGCGCCACCTGTATTACGGTAACGGCAGGATCTGCTCCACCTGTATTACGGTAACGGCGGAGTCTGCGCCACCTGTATTACGGTAACGGCGGAGTCTGCGCCACCTGTATTACGGTAACGGCAGGATCTGCTCCACCTGTATTACGGTAACGGCGGGGTCTGCGCCACCTGTATTACGGTAACGGCGGAGTCTGCGCCACCTGTATTACGGTAACGGCGGAGTCTGCGCCACCGGTATTACGGTAACGGCAGGATCTGCTCCACCTGTATTACGGTAACGGCGGGGTCTGCGCCACCTGTATTGCGGTAACGGCGGGGTCTGCACCACCTATATTACGGTAACGGCGGGGTCTGCGCCACCTGTATTACGGTAACAGCGGGGTTTGCACCACCTGTATTGCGGTAACGGCGGGGTCTGCGCCACCTGTATTACGGTAACGGCGGAGTCTGCGCCACCTGTATTACGGTAAAGGCGGAGTCTGCGCCACCTGTATTACGGTAACGGCAGGATCTGCTCCACCTGTATTACGGTAACGGCGGAGTCTGCGCCACCTGTATTACGGTAACGGCGGAGTCTGCGCCACCTGTATTACGGTAACGGCAGGATCTGCTCCACCTGTATTACGGTAACGGCGGGGTCTGCGCCACCTGTATTACGGTAACGGCGGAGTCTGCGCCACCTGTATTACGGTAACGGCGGAGTCTGCGCCACCGGTATTACGGTAACGGCAGGATCGGCTCCACCTGTATTACGGTAAGGGCGTGGTCTGCGCCACCTGTATTACGGTAACGGCGGGGTCTGCTCCACCTGTATCACGGTAATGGCGGGGTCTGCGCCACCTGTATTACGGTAAGGGCGTGGTCTGCGCCACCTGTATTACGGTAACGGCGGGGTCTGCGCCTCCTGTATTACGGTAATAGGACACTAGAGTGTCAGCCACCTGTACAGGGATAATGCAGCACCAGAGGCTGCTCCAGCTGCACTATAACAAGGCACCAGAGGCTGCTCCCCCTGTAGTACAGAACCTGACACCAGAGCTGCTCAGCCTATAGAATAATAATAATAATATCATTACCTGCTGCCAGACACAGCAATGGCTGCTCTCTGCTCCTGCTGCCTTGTGGGAATGATAGAAGGAAGGCGGAGCTCAGACCAGGGGAAAATGGCCGCCGCTCCTGACGTCACTACACGTTCAGGGAACCTATTGCTGCTGCCGGACTGGTCTACAAGAAAATGGCCGCCGGCCTCCTGCACTGAGGACATGTATAGTAATAGTCATTAGAGAGGGCGGGGTGTAGGAGGGGAGGAACCAGTCACTAGGAATCAGCTTGTGCCAATCACTCTTTACTTCCGGTCTGTGCGTTCCACCTTACTTCCGGATTGTGCGTTCCACATACAGGAAGTGAGTTTTCATCGACTGCTGCAGCCTCGCAGTGTCCGTGGAGATCAGGTAATGGCGTCTTACTATACTGGGGGAGCAGCCTGTGGTGTCCTGTTATTATTATTATACAGGGGGAGTAGCCTGTGGTGTCCTGTTATTATTATTATTATACAGGGGGAGCAGCCTGTGGTGTCCTGTTATTGTTATTATTATACAGGAGGAGCAGCCTGTGGTGTCCTGTTATTATTATTATTATTATTATTATTATTATACAGGGGGAGCAGTCTGTGGTGTCCTGTTATTATTATACAGGTGGAGCAGCCTGTGGTGTCCTGTTATTATTATACAGGTGGAGCAGCCTGTGGTGTCTTGTTATTATTATACAGGGGGAGTAGCCTGTGGTGTCCTGTTAATATTATTATTATTATACAGGGGGGAGCAGCCTGTGGTGTCCTGTTGTTATTATTATTGTTATTATACAGGGGGAGCAGTCTGTGGTTTCATGTTATTATTCTACTGGAGGAGCAGCCTGTGGTGTCCTGTTATTATTATTATTATTATTATTATTATACAGGCGGAGCAGCCTGTGGTGTCCTGTTGTTGTTGTTGTTGTTATTATTATGTCAGCTGCAGAGCATTACTACACCACTGGCAGTGTGACAGCTGCAGAGCATTACTACACCACTGGCAGTGTGACAGCTGCAGAGCATTACTACACCACTGGCAGTGTGACAGCTGCAGAGCATTACTACACCACTGGCAGTGTGACAGCTGCAGAGCATTACTACATCACTGGCAGTGTGACTGCTGCAGGCTGAGCCGCCCCCTCTCCCCTCCCCCCCCCCAGCAGTCACGTCACTATAATGGTGTAAGATGTGAAATGCCCGCTAGGAGGCGCCACACGTATAACGACGGCCATCTGCTGTAGAGACACCGGGCTGTATTATATAATGCCAGTATCAGAAGAGACTGACGTCATGTATGTAACAAGAGTTTCTGCAGCAGCTGTGCCTGGCGTTTACTATTATTCTATAGGCAACCTATTATTTTGTATGTGTGCCGGCAGCCGGCCTGTTACTGTGCCCCGTGCTGTGTGCAAATGTGGGGAATACCAGGTAGGCGCTCTATCCAAATGATGCAACAAAAACATAAAAACAATATAAACAGTAATATAGAGCAAAACATATACTAATGGGTGTTACCCTGAGGTGTATGATATCTCTGGTATAAATGATATACACAATGAGTATACACAAAGGTATCACTGATAAAATCAATGTAAAAGGAAAACGCTGATCCTTCTACATAGGAGACTCTCAGAGGTTTTGTCAGTCTCTTAGTAAATTAGCAGCGCACAGTGTGAGTGAGAAGAAATCCTCCAGCTCTTGAAAAAGCCGCCCGGTGTGCGGAGAAACGCGTTGAGGGCACAGAGAGAGGGATCGCTGATACCTGTAGTGCCCACAGAAGAAGATACAACCTCCAATAGCTGATGGTTCACCAATTGCCGGCAAATGTGAAATGAACATCGTGGAGAGACTGCACCATGTGTTCCTCCCTATTCCGGGTAAGTCCAGACACTGTGCTGCTGATACAAACCTTACCCGTGCTGGGAGTACGAGACAGCGGCTCTGCGCATCCACATTGCACCGCACGACAGAGAACAACTTATAGCAGACCGCGCCGCCCGCAGCTTCTTCACCCGGGCAAAGGGTGATACGGAGCGGATCTGCATTATCAACTTTGTGCCGCAAGGACTACCAACACTGGTGCATTGACTACTGACTACCATCACATCTATACACATGTAACTCACTTTGTTGTTACAACGGAACTAAGCGGATGGACAATTACCATATAAAGGTCATTCTGGTTCAGGACACATTCCTGTATGAACCATATCAGCTGGAGGATTTCTTCTCACTCACACTGTGCGCTGCTCATTTACTATAAGAGACTGACAAAACCTCTGAGAGTCTCCTATGTAGAAGGATCAGCGTTTTCCTTTTACATTGATTTTATCAGTGATACCTTTGTGTATACTCATTGTGTATATAATTTATACCAGAGATATCATATACCTCAGGGTAACACCCATTAGTATATGTGTTGGTCTATATTACGGTTTATATTGTTTTTATTTTCTTGTGTGTAATAAACAGTGTTTTAATTATTTTTTGGCTGCATCATTTGGATAGAGCCCCTACTTGTTATTCCCCACATTTGTCTCTCTGTTTGAGGAGGCCGGCTACCCCTCTCCAGGTGGCTGCTAACCCTAAGGTGTATTCCCTCACAGACCTGCCCAGCGCCAACAAACCTTGTGTTTTCATGCTGTGTGCGCTGCCAACATCTGCACCCATGCAGCAAGTAGGGGAGGGCAGCATCTAGAAGCAGGCACAGAGAGCGGCACTTACTCCTCCAGGCGGCTTCCTCGCTCATCCGCCTCAGGGGGCTCCCAGCAGCTCATCCTTCCTAGGCTGCAGAGGGTGTGGGTAGGAGG
The DNA here is from genome assembly GCF_028390025.1 of Pseudophryne corroboree. Lineage (NCBI taxonomy): Eukaryota > Metazoa > Chordata > Amphibia > Anura > Myobatrachidae > Pseudophryne > Pseudophryne corroboree. Next base: position 142,600 of record NW_026970200.1, on the reverse strand, counting down.
CAGGGGGCTGCGGGTCTAGCATGGTAGGAGCCTCTGGTATGGGAGGGCCGGGTTATAGCCTGCAGGCAGATAGCACTGTACCCCGCTCGTGGCTGCTGCTGGTGACCCCGTCCGAGCCCCATCTCATGTTACTCCATGCAGCTGCTCCCCTGCCTGTCTCCAGCCGCCTTTCCCCTGCCTGTCTCCAGCCTCCTTTCCCCTGCCTGTCTCCTGCCACCTTTCCCCTGCCTGTCTCCTGCCGCCTTCCCCCTGCCTGTCTCCAGCCGCCTTCCCCCTGCTTGTCTTCTGCCGCCTTCCCCCTGCCTGTCTACTGCCGCCTTCCCCCTGCCTGTCTCCTGCCGCCTTTCCCCTGTCTGTCTTCTGCCGCCTTTCCTCTGTCTGTCTCCTGCCGCCTTTCCCCTGCCGCCTTTCCCCTGTCTGTCTCCTGACACCTTTCCCCTGTCTGTCATCTGCCGCCTTTCCCCTGTCTGTCATCTGCCGCCTTTCCCCTGCCTGTCTAACGCCACCTTTCCCCTGTCTGTCTCCTGCCGCCTTTCCCCTGTCTGTCTTCTGCCGCCTTTCCCCTGCCTGTCTCCTGCTGCCTTTCCCCTGTCTGTCTCCTGCCGCCTTTCCCCTGTCTGTCTTCTGCCGCCTTTCCCCTGCCTGTCTCCTTTCCCCTGCCTGTCTCCTGCCACCTTTTTCCTGTCTGTCTCCTGCCACCTTTTTCCTGTCTGTCTCCTGCCACCTTTTTTCTGTCTGTCTCCTGCCGCCTTTCCTTGCCTGTCTCCTGCCACCTTTCCCCTGTCTGTCGCCTGCCGCCTTTCCCCTGCCTGTCTCCTGCCACCCCTGCCTGTCTCCTGCAACCACCCACCCTACAGCCCCACGCCTGTCTACTGCCACCCTCACCCTGCCGCCCCCGTGCCTGTCTCCAGCCGCCTTTCCCCTGCCTATCTCCGGCTGCATTTCCCCTGCCTGTCTCCGGCCGCCTTTCCCCTGCCTGTCTCCGGCCGCCTTTCCCCTGCCTGTCTCCAGCCGCCTTTCCCCTGCCTGTCTCCGGCCGCCTTTCCCCCGCCTGTCTCCGGCCGCCTGTTTTCTGCCACCCCCTGCCTGTGTCCTGCCACCTTTCCCCTGTCTGTCTTCTGCCGCCTTTCCTCTGTCTGTCTCCTGCCGCCTTTCCCCTGCCGCCTTTCCCCTGTCTGTCTCCTGACACCTTTCCCCTGTCTGTCATCTGCCGCCTTTCCCCTGTCTGTCATCTGCCGCCTTTCCCCTGCCTGTCTAATGCCACCTTTCCCCTGTCTGTCTCCTGCCGCCTTTCCCCTGTCTGTCTTCTGCCGCCTTTCCCCTGCCTGTCTCCTGCTGCCTTTCCCCTGTCTGTCTCCTGCCGCCTTTCCCCTGTCTGTCTTCTGCCGCCTTTCCCCTGCCTGTCTCCTTTCCCCTGCCTGTCTCCTACCACCTTTTTCCTGTCTGTCTCCTGCCACCTTTTTCCTGTCTGTCTCCTGCCACCTTTTTCCTGTCTGTCTCCTGCCGCCTTTCCTTGCCTGTCTCCTGCCACCTTTCCCCTGTCTGTCGCCTGCCGCCTTTCCCCTGCCTGTCTCCTGCCACCCCTGCCTGTCTCCTGCAACCACCCACCCTACAGCCCCACGCCTGTCTACTGCCACCCTCACCCTGCCGCCCCCGTGCCTGTCTCCAGCCGCCTTTCCCCTGCCTATCTCCAGCCGCCTTTCCCCTGCCTGTCTCCGGCCGCCTTTCCCCTGCCTGTCTCCGGCCGCCTTTCCCCTGCCTGTCTCCGGCCGCCTTTCCCCTGCCTGTCTCCAGTCGCCTTTCCCCTGCCTGTCTCCGGCCGCCTTTCCCCCGCCTGTCTCCGGCCGCCTGTTTTCTGCCACCCCCTGCCTGTGTCCTGCCACCTTTCCCCTGCCTGTCTCCTGCCACCTTTCCCCTGCCTGCATTCAGCCACCCCTTGCCTGTCTCCTGCCGCCTTTCCCCTGCCTGTCTCCTGCCACCCCCTTGCCTGTCTCCTGCCACCTTTGCTACACCATTGGCTGAATGTGTAAAACCTGAGGTCACGGAGACTGTACGTCGCAGTTCCATGAATGAGGCCATGAAATTTTCCTCAGGAGACCCTGTCCCTTCACAACCAATTCTCACCCTTACACCACTTCATTTCTGCAGCCATACTTGTCTGACAACTCAGGACACATAGAGCACATGATCCGTACGGGTCGTGCACATGAGTGGTGTACCGAACATCAGCTTATTCTGACTCTACCCACAATAGTGCTACACTCTAGATCTGGCCCACTATGCAGTACAGCCTTATGGGGCTGGGTCACAGGAACCTCGGAGACAATGACCAGGACTCTATGGCTGTGGGGAAATACGAGACTTAATGACCGCTCTATTCCATATTTACTATGTTACATGTGCAATATGTTTTATGTATTATATTTATTCCAAGGAACTCCAGCTGTGTGGAACGGAGTCTTTATTACACATCACACGTTCTGTATTCTCTCTGATTCAACGAGGATGGACAAGGACAGGAGTCACAGGACTAAGAGGATAATAAATATCACCCTGGAGATCATCTACCTGCTGACTGGGGAGGTGAGTGGATCTGGGAGCGTCACAGTGACCTTATATCTATAATAATACAGGGACATGACTGGGGAGGTGAGAGGATCTGAGAGCATCACTGTGACTACTTATATCTATAGTAATAATACAGGGACATGACTGGGGAGGTCAGAGGATCTGGTTGCGTCACAGTGACCTTATATCGATAGTAATAATACAGGTACTTGACTGGAGAGGTGAGTGGATCTGGGAGCATCACAGTGAACTTATCTATAGTAATAATACAGGGACATGACTGGGGAGGTGAGAGGATCTGGGAATGTCACAGTGATATCACTTATATCTATAGTAATAATACAGGTACATGACTGGGGAGGTGAGGGGGTCTGGGAGTGTCACAGTGACATCACTTATATTTATAGTAATAATACAGTGACATGACTGGGGAGGTGAGGGCATCTGGGAGCGTCACAGTGACATCACTTATATTTATAGTGATAATACAGGGACATGACTGGGGAGGTGAGGGGATCTGGGAGAGTCACAGTGACCTTATATCTATAGTAATAATACAGGGACATGACTGGGGAGATGAGGGGATCTGAAAGTGTCACAGTGACATCACATATATCTATAGTAATAATACAGGGACATTACTGGGGAGGTGAGTGGATCTGGGAACGTCACAGTGACTTCACTTATATCTATAGTAGTAATACAGGGACGTGACTGGGTAGGTGAGGGGATCTGGGAGCCTCACTGTGACATCACATATATCTATAGTAATACAGGTATATTACTGGGGAGGTGATGGAATCTGGGAGCGTCACAGTTACCTCACTTATATCTATAGTAATAATACAGGGACGTGACTGGGAAGGTGAGGGGATCTGGAATCGCCACTGTGACGTCCCTTATATCTATAATGATACAGGGACATGACTGGGGAGGTGAGGGGATCTGGAAGAGTCACTGTGATGTCACTTATATCTATAGTAATGATACAGGGACATGACTGGGGAGGTAAGGGGATCTGGGACCGGCACAGTGACATCCGTTAAATCTGTAGAAATAATACAGGAACATGACTGGGGAGGTGAGGGGATCTGGAAGAGTCACTGTGATGTCACTTATATCTATAGTAATGATACAGGGACATGACTGGGGAGGTGAGGGGATCTGAGAGTGTCACAATAGCATCACTTATAGCTATAGTAATGATACAGGGACATGAGGGGATCTGGTAGAGTCACTGTGATGTCACTTATATCTATAGTAATGATACAGGGACATGACTGGGGAGGTGAGGGGATCTGGGAGCGTCACTTTGACATAACATATCTATAGTAATAATACAGGGACATGACTGGGGAGGTGAGGGGATCTGAGAGTGTCACAATAGCATCACTTATAGCTATAGTAATAATACAGGGACATGATTGGGGAGGTGAAAGGATCTGGGAGCCTCACTGTGACGTCACTTATATCTATAATAATAATACAGGGACATGACTGGGGAGGTGAGGGGATCTGGCAGTGTCACAGTGACATCACTTATATCTATAGTAATAATACAGGGACATGACTGGGAAGGTGAGGGAATATGGTAGCGTCACAGTGACATCACATATATCTATAGGAATAATACAGGGACATGACTGGGGAGGTGAGGGGATCTGGGAGCATCACAGTAACATCACTAATATCTGTAGTTATAATACAGGGACAAGACTGGGGAGGTGATGGAATCTAGGAGTGTCACAGTGACCTCTCTTATATCTATAGAAATGATACAGATACATGACTGGGGAGGTAAGGGGATCTGGGAGCGGCACAGTGACCTCTCTTATATCTATAGAAATAAAACAGGGACATGACTGGGGAGGTGAGGGGATTTTGGGAGCGTCACAGTGATGTCACATATCTATAGTAATAATACAGGGACATGACTGGGAAGGTATGGGGATCTGGGAGTGGAATAGTGACATCACTTATGTCTATAGTAATAATACAAGGATATGACTGGGGAGGTGAGGGAATCTGGGTGTGGCACAGTGACGTCACTCATATCTATAGTAATAATACAGGGGCATTACTGGGGAGTAGAGGGGATCTGGGAGCTGCGCAATGATGTCACATATCTATAGTAATTAATACAAGGACATGACTGGGGAGGTAAGGGGATCTGGGAGCGGCACAGTGACATCACTTATATCTATAGTAATAATACAGGTACATGACTGGGGAGGTGAGGGAATCTGGGAGCGACATTGTGAAGTCACATATCTATAGTTATAATAATATGACATGACTGGGGAGGTAAGGGGATCTGTGAGCGTCACAGTGACCTCACTTATATCTATAGTAATAATACAAGGATATGACTGGGGAGGTAAGGGTATCTAGGAGCGGCACAGTGACGTCACTCATATCTATAGTAATAAACAGGGACATGACTGGGGAGGTGAGGGGATCTGGAAGCGACATTGTGAAGTCACGTATCTATAGAAATAATAATATGACATGACTGGGGAGGTAAGGGGATCTGGGAGCGTCACAGTGACCTCACTTAGATCTATAGTAATAATTCAGAGACATGACTGGGGAGGTGAGGTTATCTGGGAGCGTCACCGTGATATCACTTATATCTATTGTTTTAATACCGGGACATAACTGGGGAGGTGAGGGGATCTGGGAGTGTCACAGTGACATCACTTATATCCATAGTAATAATACAGGGACATGACTGGGGAGGTGAGGGAATCGGAGGGTCACAGTGATGTCACTCATAGCAATAATAATAATACAGGGACATGACTGGGGACATGAGGGTATCTGGGAGCATCACAGTGACATCACATATCTATAGTAATAATACAGGGACATGACTGGGGAGGTGAGGGGATCTGGGAGTGTCACAGTAACATCACTTATATCTATTGTAATAATACAGGGACATGACTGGGGAGGTGAGTAGGTCTGGGAGTGTATATATTGATATTTGATGTCTCCTCCATTACACAGGATTACACAGTAGTGAAGAAGTCATCCAATGAGTGTGAGAAACTCAGCAGCCATCCCCGTGTGTCAGGAGGACTGAGTAGAACCCAGAGCCCCATCCCAGTGCCTCCACCTCACTCACTGACACATGAGAGACACAATGACCAGAAGATCCTGGAACTCACCAACAAGATCATTCAGCTGCTGACTGGAGAGGTGACTGCTGGGAATAGGGCATTATACAGTAACACCAGGGGCTGTGTCTGGGTGATGACTGGAGAGGTGACTGCTGGGAATGGGACATTATACAGTAACACTAGGGGATGTGTCTGGGTGATGACTGGAGAGGTGACTGCTGGGAATGGGACATTATACAGTAACACCGGGGGATGTGTCTGGGTGATGACTGGAGAGGTGACTGCTGGGAATGGGACATTATACAGTAACACCAGGGGATGTGTCTGGGTGATGACTGGAGAGGTGACTGCTGGGAATGGGACATTATACAGTAACACCAGGGGATGTGTCTGGGTGATGACTGGAGAGGTGACTGCTGGGAATGGGGCATTATACAGTAACACCGGGGGACGTGTCTGGGTGATGACTGTATAACTGTGTGTGTCAGGTTCCTATAAGGTGTCAGGATGTCACTGTCTATGTCTCCATGCAGGAGGGGGAGTATATAGAGGAACACAGGGGTCTGTACAAGGACGTGATGATGGAGAATCACCGGCCCCTCACATCACTGGGTAAGAGGAGACAGTCATGTATTGTACAGGGGAGAGCAGGTATGGGGGCCCCCTATATACACACATCATCTGATAATCACATATATACACTGTACTCAGTCACTGTGTGTCTCCTACAGATGGACCCAGTAACAGAGATACCCCAGAGAGATGTCTCCGTCCTCTGTATTCCCAGGATTGTACAGAGGAGAATCACAGGATCCCACAGGAGGATCAGGTAGGTAGGATTTAGGGTCTCCCCAATAAACCAAAGTGACTGTCACTATATTTGTGTAGAGGAGCTGTGTGTCATTATATTTGTCTTGTTTACATAGGGTGAAGCCCAATTAAATAATATTAAAATCAAAGATACAGAGGGAGAAGAAGAGACGTATGTGACTGATATGAAGGCAGAAGATATAGATGGAGAAGAAGAGACGTATGTGACTGATATAAAGGCAGAAGATATAGATGGAGAAGAAGAGACATATGTGACTGATATAAAGGCAGAAGATATAGAGGGAGAAGAAGAGATGTATGTGACTGATATAAAGGCAGAAGATATAGAGGGAGAAGAAGAGACATATGTGGCTGATATAAAGGCAGAAGATATAGAGGGAGAAGAAGAGACGTATGTGACTGAAATAAAGGCAGAAGATATAGATGGAGAAGAAGAGACGTATGTGAGGGGTGTTCAGCAATGTAAGAAGGAGGAGATCCCTACAGATATCAGCACAGGTGAGTAATAAACACTTATTACAGAAAAGAGTCACATATTCTCCTTCCTCAGTCACTACAACAATCTCTTATCCTACACCCTCCTCTGTCAGTACAGACTAATGAGGAATATGTATTTTCACAGTGTGGAGTCAGGAGCCATCACCTCTATTATACTCTCTGATCTCCACCTCACATCATGTGACTGTGTGTTACCAGCCCAGAGATCTAACCAGTCTTCTCCCCACACTCTCTGGTGTATCTCATACATCAGGAGCCATCAGCCCCTATTATACTCCTGCTCTCCCCCTCACATCATGTCACTGTGTGTTACCAGCCCAGAGATCTGACCAGTCTCCTCCCCACACTCTCTGGTGTATCTTATACATTAGGAGCCATCAGCCTCTATTATATTCCTGCTTCCCCCCCTCACATCATGTCACTGTGTGTTACCAGCCCAGAGATCTGACCAGTCTCCTCCCCACACTCTCTGGTGTATCTCATACATCAGGAGCCATCAGCCCCTATTATACTCCTACTCTCCCCCTCACATCTTGTCACTGTGTGTTACCAGCCCAAAGATCTGACCAGTCTCCTCCCCACACTCTCTGGTGTATCTCATACATCAGGAGGCATCAGCCCCTATTATATTCCTGCTCTCCCCCTCACATCTTGTCACTGTGTGTTACCAGCCCAAAGATCTGACCAGTCTCCTCCCCACACTCTCTGGTGTATCTCATACATCAGGAGGCATCAGCCCCTATTATACTCCTGCTCTCCCCCTCACATCATGTCACTGTGTGTTACCAGCCCAGAGATCTGACCAGTCTCCTCCCCACACTCTCTGGTGTATCTCATACATCAGGATCCATCAGCCTCAATTATACTCCTGCTCTCACCATCACATCATGTCACTGTGTTACCAGCCCAGAGATCTGACCAGTCTCCTCCCCACACTCTGGTGTATATCATACATCAGGAGCCATCAGCCCCTATTATACCCCTGCTCTTCCCCTCACATCATGTCACTGTGTGTTACCAGCCCAGAGATCTGACCAGTCTCCTCCCCACACTCTCTGGTGTAGATCGTACATCAGGAGCCATCAGCCCCTATTATACTCCTGCTCCCCCCTCACATCATGTCACTGTGTGTTACCAGCCCAGAGATCTGACCAGTCTCCTTCCCACACTCTCTGGTGTAGATCGTACATTAGGAGCCATCAACCCCTATTATACTCCTGCTCTCCCCTTCACATCATGTCACTTTGTTACCAGCCCAGAGATCTGACCAGTCTCCTCCCCTCATTCTCTGGCATATTTCATACATAAGGATCCATCAGACTCTATTATACTCATGCTCGCCCCTCACATCCTGTCACTGTGTGTTACCAGCCCAAAGATCTGACCAGTCTCCTCCCCACACTCTCTGGTATATCTCATACATAAGGAGCCATCTGCCCCTATTATACTCCTGTTCTCCACCCCTCACATCATGTCACTGTGTGTTACCAGCCCAGAGATCTGACCAGTCTCCTCCCCACACTCTCTGGTGTATCTCATACATCAGGAGACATCAGCCCCTATTATACTCCTGCTTTCCCCCACACATCATGTCACTGTGTATTACCAGCCCAGAGATCTGACCAGTCTCCTCCCCACACTCTCTGGTGTATCTTATACATCAGGATCCATCAGCCCCTATTATACTCCTGTTCTCCCCCTCACATCATGTTACTGTGTTACCAGCCCAGAGATCTGACCAGTCTCCTCCCCCCACACTCTGGTGTATCTCATACATCAGGAGCCATCAGCCCCTATTATACTCCTGCTCTCTCCCTCACATCATGTCACTGTGTGTTACCAGCCCAGAGATCTGACCTCCTCCCCACACTCTCTGGTGTATCTCATACATCAGGAGCCATCAGCCCCAATTAATCCCATGGTCTTCTTATCATGTCGCTGAGGTCAGGTAGGATTTGTTTTCTGTAACTAACATGGTGTTGAGTCTCAGCAATAAGAGGGGAAGCTGAGAACTGAGCTCTCTGCCATAGAACACCAGTCTCCTTTTTCGAGTAGGCCTTGACATTGGTCTACAGCACACGGATGAACAATGCATAATAGGAGGTCACTGGATTCAGTGGACCATGCTTTAATTAAGAATTGGAACCTCTTAATAGTTCTTATTTCTGCTGCTGGGTACACTGGGCTCCACAAGGAAAGACATAGGGGTGTAGAGTAGGATCTTGATCCGAGGCACCAACAGGCTCAAAAGCTTTGACTGTTCTCAGAATGCATAGTGCCGCCTCCTCTATAACCCCGCCTCCCTGCACAGGAGCTCAGTTTTGTTGTTGGTGCTGCAGTAAGCAGGCACATAACAGAGGGGCTGCTCCAGACAGCCCTAAGAAGAGCTTTTTTTGAAGAAAAAAGTGAAGACTTCAAGGGCAACAGTGGTGGTAAATGTCAGAAGACATTCACTGCTGCAGCTCCAACTCTCCCCAGCGGCGCTGTACACTCCCGAGCCCTGGTTGCCGGGTAACTACAGCAGGAAGCTCCGGTTTTCTTCTATGGTCAGGCACACACGATGGGGATCTCCGGGATCGCGTGGCCGCGCTTCGGGAGGTGGTAAGTGGGTCCCGCTCGCGATCCAGCGCGGATGGCGGGAGGCGGACCGCGCGCGCTAGCGTTGGACACTGGCAGTACAGGCGATCCCACTAGATCACCAGGGCATGGGTGCAGGTCAGGTTTTCCCTTAAAACCATTTTATTAGTAGCCCACAGTTCCCGGTGGTTTTGCCAGCAGGGGGATAAGGCTTAGACCTGAAGCCCCAGGGTGCCATTTCCAGCAAATGTTCCCGCCCTGGAGCTGCATATCTGTCTCTTCCTCACTCCCTGGCAGTGTCTGGGCGCCATTATCCCTCGGCTCACTGTTCCTGGGACTTCTTGGGCAAATCCTCCTTTGTAAAGCCACCTGGTTGTCAGTGCTGTGCCTTTACAAGACACTTAAGTATTCTACCTGCCTTTTTAGACAGTGATAGTAAGAAAGAGTGCCTTTAGTCAGGGTTTTCTAGTACAATTACCCTGTGATATACATCCAGTTCTTACTGTGTACTGTTATATCTATTGTTATATACCTGTGTAAGCTAGTCCAGTGCAGTATTATTGTCAGTAATAACCTCTGCATTGTACAAACTGTGACTTTCTGTGTGTGCATTGATAGCTGAGTGGTGTCCATTTCGTGTCTTTCACTCAACCTGCTATCCCTATATTCTATAACCTGAGGGGGCTTGGTGCGTCAGGTTTTATATTGATATAGGATTTTCAGAAAGATATACTTTTATACGTATTTTTCTCTGTGATTTAGTCACCATATCTCTCCTTTATCTCTGCTAGTGCTGACTACACTGCGCAGGGGTTTGGGTAAGAGGTATAGTGCTGCTGATAATTGTACTGTGTTACCTCATACTGCAAGTTATATCATGTCTGCTTCTGAGGGTAACGGTTCTGGGGCTGAACACACTGCTGGTGTTGCTGAAGCCACAGATCCCTATGAGGAGATATAGCAGCTGTGGGCTCTGGTTCAGGGGGCTCCCAGTGGGACTGTGGCAACGGAGGTACATAATGACCCACCGTGGGCTGCATTTTCCACGCTTCTACATACGCTAGTTACTAAACTCACACCCCCTATGGGACCCCCTATGCCGGTGCAACCGTTTGTGGTCCCTGCAGCTAACCCGCCGTGGGCGGATAATTTGTCTGCTCAAATGAAGAAGTTGAACCAGTCCCTGACTACTAAAAAGTCTGACCCGCGCTCGCCTACACCCAAGGGGTCCTCTAAGCGAGCACTTATCTCCTCACAATCCACTGCTGTCACTGACACCTCGTCAGATGAAGACGGCACTTACACTGACCCCACAGGTTCTGACTCAGATACTGCTGATGGGGAGGGTAGTTCACATGTGGATGTTCCTGATCTTTTGGAGGCTATTAAGTTAATTTTACAGATTACGGATGATCCTGAGCCATCCGTCCCTCCTAAGAAACCAGATAGGTTCAAGCGTCAGAAGGTGGTTAAACAAGTTTTACCTCACTCTGACCACCTGGTGGATATACGTCAGGAACCCTGGGAAAACCCGGGTAAGAAGTTTTTGCCTCAAAAGAAGGTGCTGTCCCCGTATGACGGGGCGGGCCTCCCCCTGGGGTATCCCAGGGTGGGGGGCCGGCTCCTAGGGTATACCCAGAAATGGCAAACATTCTACATTCGGTAGTACAGACCCTCCTGGATACAGGAGTAGTAGTACAGGTGCCTCTTACTAAGAGGGGCCGGGGGTTCTATTCTCCGCTGTTTCTGGTCCCGAAACCGAATGGGTCCTCCCGGCCCATTCTCAACCTCAAGGCGTTGAACAGGTTTGTGAAAGTTTCCAAGTTCCGTATGGAAACCCTTCGCTCTATAGTTCTGGCCTTGGAACCAGGGGACTACAGGGTCTCCCTGGACATACAGGATGCTTACCTGCATATTCCTAAAGCAGAGTCACATCAGCAATACCTGAGGTTTGCGGTTGGCAACCCCCATTACCAGTTTCGGGCATTACCTTTTGGCTTAACTACGGCTCCGCGAGTCTTCACCAAAGTTATGGCGGTGGTACTCCGCCGTCAAGGGGTCAGGATACTGCCGTATCTGGACGACTTGTTAATCCTGGCAAATACCCCAGAACTTCTCCTACGTCATCTACACATGACTGTCTAGTTTCTACAAGCCCACGGATGGCTCATCAACTGGAAGAAATCCTCCCTGGTTTCTGCTCAGAGCATGGTGCACCTGGGAGCGCTATTGGACACCCACAACCAGCGGTTGGTCTTGTCTTAGGAGAAGGTCCTGAAGCTTCAGGACAGGATTCGTTGCTTCCTTTCTCGTCCGCAAGTGTCGATACATTCGGCAATGCAGGTGCTGGGCCTTATGGTATCCGCATTCGACATGGTGGAGTATGCTCAATTCCATTCTTGCCCCCTCCAGAGGCTGATTCTAGCCAAGTGGGACGGCCTGCCTCACCGGAACAGGTCTCGTATGATCTCATTGACTCCAGAGGTCCGTCTGTCGATGCGCTGGTGGCTCAAGGACCAACAATTGTGCAGGGGCCGTCCCTTCTGGATATCCGACTGGGTCCTGTTGACGACAGATGCCAGTCTGAGAGGTTGGGGAGCGGTGCTGGAGCAACACTCCCTTCATGGTCGGTGGACCAAGGAGGAATCTGTCCCCTCGATCAACATTCTGGAATTGCGTGCGGTCTTCAATGCATTGAACCTGGCCCAGCATTTGATTCAGAACCGTCCTGTTCAAGTGCAGTCGGACAACGCCACCACAGTGGCTTACATAAATCATCAAGGCGGCACTCGAAGCCGTTTGGCAATAAAGGAAGTCTCTCTGATTCTACATTGGGCAGAACGCCATCTACCGGCCATATCGGCAATATTCATTCCGGGAGTCCTGAATTGGGAAGCGGACTTTCTCAGCCGTCGGGACGTACATGCCGGCGAGTGGGGCCTCCATCCAGAAGTGTTTCAACTCCTAGTGGAAAAGTGGGGCCTTCCAGACGTAGATCTGATGGCGTCTCGACACAATCACAAGGTTCCGGTCTGCAGAGCAAGGACAAGGGACCCTCAAGCAGCATTCGTGGATGCTCTGGCGGTGCCGTGGAGGTTTTGGCGGCCGTACGTGTTCCCTCCGGTGTCACTCCTGCCCAGGGTAATTCAGAAGTTCAAGCAAGAAAGAGGTATTCTGCTTCTCATAGCGCCTGCGTGGCCCAGACGTGTGCCTGGATGTGCAGTGCTGCAGCTGCGTGGTCAGAATCCCTGTCAGAAAACATTGACACCCTAGACAGGGACACTATATTGCTAAACGTAGAGCATATTAAAGACGCTGTCTTCTACATAAGAGATGCACAGAGGGATATTTGCCGGCTGGCATCTCAAATCAGTGCGCTGTCCATTTCTGCCAGAAGAGGGTTATGGACCCGGCAGTGGACAGGAGATGCAGATTCTAAAAGGCACATGGAAGTTTTGCCTTACAAGGGTGAGGAGTTGTTTGGGGATGGTCTTTCGGACCTAGTGTCCACAGCAACGGCTGGAAAGTCAGCTTTCTTACCACATGTCCCCTCACAACCAAAGAAAGCACCATATTATCAGGTGCAGTCCTTTCGTCCCCAAAAGAACAGGCGAGGTAGAGGTGCGTCCTTTCTGCCCAGAGGCAGAGGTAGGGGGAAAAAGCTGCAGCATTCAGCCAGTTCCCAGGAACACAAGTCCTCCCCCGCTTCATCAGCTAAGTCCACCGCATGACGCTGGGGCTCAACAGGCGGTGCCAGGTACGGTGGGGGCCCGTCTCAAACATTTCAGCAATCAGTGGGCTCGCTCACAAGTGGACCCCTGGATCCTTCAAGTGGTATCTCAGGGGTACAAGCTGGAATTCGAGACATTACCCCCCCGCCGTTTCCTAAAATCTGCCTTACCAACTACTCCCTCAGACAGGGAGGCTGTATTAGAGGCAATTCACAAGCTGTATTCCCAGCAGGTGATAGTCAAAGTGCCCCTACTTCAACAGGGACGGGGTTACTATTCCACAATGTTTGTGGTGCCGAAACCGGACGGTTCGGTGAGACCCATTTTAAATTTAAAATCCTTGAACACATATCTAAAAAAATTCAGGTTCAAGATGGAATCGCTCAGGGCGGTTATTGCAAGCCTGGAAGAGGGGGATTACATGGTATCTCTGGACATCAAGGATGCTTACCTGCATGTTCCCATTTACCATCCTCACCAGGAGTACCTCAGATTTGTGGTACAAGATTGTCATTACCAATTCCAGACGTTGCCGTTCGGCCTGTCCACGGCACCGAGGGTATTTACCAAGGTAATGGCCGAAATGATGATACTCCTTCGAAAAAAGGGAGTTTTAATTATCCCATACTTGGACGATCTCCTGATAAAAGCGAGATCCAGAGAACAGTTGTTAATGGGCGTAGCACTATCTCAGGAGGTGCTACACCAGCATGGTTGGATTCTGAATATTCCAAAGTCACAGCTGGTTCCTGCGACACGCCTACTGTTCCTGGGACTGATTCTGGACACAGTCCAGAAAAAAGTGTTTCTCCCAGAGGAAAAAGCCAAGGAGCTGTCATCTCTAGTCAGAGGCCTCCTAAAACCGAAACAGGTGTCGGTGCATCACTGCACACGAGTCCTGGGAAAGATGGTAGCTTCCTACGAGGCGATCCCATTCGGCAGGTTCCATGCCAGAATTTTTCAGTGGGACCTCTTGGACCAATGGTCCGGATCGCATCTTCAAATGCATCGGCTGATAACCCTGTCTCCACGGACCAGGGTGTCTCTCTTGTGGTGGCTGCAGAGTGCTCATCTCGTGGAGGGCCGCAGATTCCGCATACAGGACTGGGTCCTGGTGACCACGGATGCCAGCCTTCGAGGCTGGGGGGCAGTCACGTTGGGAAGAAACTTCCAAGGACTTTGGACAAGTCACGAAACTTCCCTACACATAAATGTTCTGGAATTGAGGGCCATTTACAATGCCCTGAGTCAGGCAAGGGCCCTGCTTCAAAATCAACCGGTTCTGATCCAGTCAGACAACATCACGGCTGTCGCCCATGTAAACCGACAGAGCGGCACGAGAAGCAGGGCGGCGATGGCAGAAGCCACAAGGATTCTCCGATGGGCGGAAAATCATGTGTTAGCACTATCAGCAGTGTTCATTCCGGGAGTGGACAACTGGGAAGCGGACTTCCTCAGCAGACACGACCTCCACCCGGGAGAGTGGGGACTTCATCCAGAAGTTTTCCAACAGATAGTAAACCATTGGGAAAAACCACAGGTGGACATGATGGCGTCCCGCCTAAACAAAAAACTAGAAAAATATTGCGCCAGGTCAAGGGACCCTCAGGCGATAGCGGTGGACGCTCTAGTGACACCGTGGGTGTACCGGTCGGTTTATGTGTTCCCTCCTCTGCCTCTCATACCCAAGGTACTGAGGATAATAAGGAAAAGAGGAGTAAGAACTATGGCCCTCATTCCGAGTTGTTCGCTCTGAGTTTTTCATCGCATCGCAGTGAGAATCCGCTTAGTGCGCATGCGCAATGTTCGCACTGCGGCTGCGCCAAGTAACTTTACTATGAAGAAAGTAATTTTACTCACGGCTTTTTCTTCGCTCCGGCGATCGTAGTGTGATTGACAGGAAATGGGTGTTACTGGGCGGAAACAGGCCGTTTTAGGGGCGTGTGGCTGAAAACGCTACCATTTCCGGAAAAAACGCAGGAGTGGCTGGAGAAACGGTGGGAGTGCCTGGCCGAACGCTGGGTGTGTTTGTGACGTCAGCCAGGAACGAAAAGCACTGAACTGATCGCACAGGCAGAGTAAGTCTGAAGCTACTCAAAAACTGCTAACTCGTTTGTGATCGCAATATTGCGCATACTTCGGTCGCACTTTTAAGAAGCTAAGATACACTCCCAGTAGGCGTAGGCTTAGCGTGTGTAACTCTGCTACAATCGCCTTGCGAGCGAACAACTCGGAATGAGGGCCTATACTCATTGTTCCGGATTGGCCAAGAAGGTCTTGGTACCCGGAACTTCAAGAGTTAATCTCAGAGGACCCATGGCCTCTGCCGCTCAGACAGGACCTGCTGCAGCAAGGGCCCTGTCTGTTCCAAGACTTACCGCGGCTGCGTTTGACGGCATGGCGGTTGAACGCCGGATCCTAGAGGAAAAGGGCATTCCGGAGGAAGTCATTCCTACGCTGATTAAAGCCAGGAAAGATGTAACCGTAAAACATTATCACCACATATGGCGAAAATATGTTGCTTGGTGTGAGGCCAAAAAGGCCCCAACAGAGGAATTTCAACTGGGTCGATTTCTACACTTCCTACAGACAGGAGTGACTCTGGGCTGAAATTAGGCTTCATTAAGGTACAGATCTCGGCTCTGTCGATTTTCTTCCAGAAAGAACTAGCTTCGCTACCTGAAGTTCAGACATTTGTAAAAGGAGTGCTGCATATTCAGCCCCCTTTTGTGCCTCCAGTGGCACCTTGGGATCTCAACGTGGTGTTGAGTTTCCTAAAATCACATTGGTTTGAACCACTAAAAACCGTGGATCTAAAATATCTCACGTGGAAAGTGGTCATGTTATTGGCCTTGGCTTTGGCCAGGCGTGTATCAGAATTGGCGGCTTTGTCATGTAAAAGCCCTTATTTGATTTTCCATATGGATAGGGCAGAATTGAGGACTCGCCCTCAGTTTCTCCCTAAGGTGGTGTCAGCTTTTCACTTGAACCAACCTATTGTGTGCGGCTACTAGGGACTTGGAGGATTCCAAGTTACTGGACGTAGTCAGGGCCCTGAAAATTTATGTTTCCAGGACGGCTGGAGTCAGGAAAACTGACTCGCTGTTTATCCTGTATGCACCCAACAAGCTGGGTGCTCCTGCTTCTAAGTAGGAAAAAAACTGTGTTCCCTAATGCACACCGAGTGAATAATATTACTATATAATAATAGTCAGATAATACGGAGATCTTAGTTGCGTATATCTGCAGATATAGGGTTAAGCCCCCAGGCCGATCGACAAGGCTTCTCCGTCACTGGGGGTCCCTAATACTACCCTAATCACACCACTTACATAGCACTTCTGTGCTTCTTATTAACCCCTATTAATTTTCACCTGTGTGCTGACCTGGGGTGGCCGACCTGTGCCGACATTGTGGGGTCCTGCACCCCAGGCCCATACCTAGTATTAGGGACCCCCAGTGACGGAGAAGCCTTGTCGATCGGCCTGGGGGCTTAACCCTATATCTGCAGATATACGCAACTAAGATCTCCGTATTATCTGACTATTATTATATAGTAATATTATTCACTCGGTGTGCATTAGGGAACACAGTTTTTTTCCTACACAGAATTACCCCTCCCCTTTTAGCACCTGAGTGACATTACAATCTGATTGAGCAGCTTCCCACCTTGTGTGCTCCTGCTTCTAAGCAGACTATTGCTCGCTGGATTTGTAGCACAATTCAGCTGGCGCATTCTGCGGCTGGACTGCCGCATCCTAAATCAGTAAAAGCCCATTCCACGAGGAAAGTGGGCTCATCTTGGGCGGCTGCCCGAGGGGTCTCGGCTTTACAACTTTGCCGAGCTGCTACTTGGTCAGGGGCAAATACGTTTGCAAAATTTTACAAATTTGATACCCTGGCTGAGGAGGACCTGGAGTTCTCTCATTCGGTGCTGCAGAGTCATCCGCACTCTCCCGCCCGTTTGGGAGCTTTGGTATAATCCCCATGGTCCTTACGGAGTCCCCAGCATCCACTAGGACGTCAGAGAAAATAAGATTTTACTCACCGGTAAATCTATTTCTCGTAGTCCGTAGTGGATGCTGGGCGCCCGTCCCAAGTGCGGTTTGTCTGCATTACTTGTATATAGTTATTGTTAACTAAAAGGGTTATTGTTGAGCCATCTGTTGAGAGGCTCTGTTATGTTCATACTGTTGACTGGGTATAATATCACGAGTTATACGGTGTGGCTGGTATGAGTCTTACCCGGGATTCAAAATCCTTTCCTATTGTGTCAGCTCTTCCGGGCACAGTATCCTAACTGAGGTCTGGAGGAGGGTCATAGGGGGAGGAGCCAGTGCACACCAGGTAGTCCTAAATCTTTCTTAGATGTGCCCAGTCTCCTGCGGAGCCGCTATTCCCCATGGTCCTTACGGAGTCCCCAGCATCCACTACGGACTACGAGAAATAGATTTACCGGTGAGTAAAATCTTATTTTTTTACACATGGCTATCAGCCCCCCATCCGCCGCCCTTGGATGGGGGGGACAGCCTCGGGCTTCACCCCTGGCCCTTGGGTGGCTGGAGGGGGGGGACCCCTTGATTTAAGGTGTTCCCACTCCTCCAGGGTACCCCGGCCAGGGGTGACTAGTTGGGTATGTAATGCCAGGGCCGCAGGGACCAGTATAAAAGTGTCCCCCGGCTGTGGCATTATGTACCTGGCTAGTGGAGCCCGGTGCTGGTTTCAAAAATATGGAGGACCCCTACGCTTTTTGTCCCCCGTATTTTTGGAACCATGACCAAGCGCAGAGCCCGGTGCTGGTTGATGAAATATGGGGGAACCCCTGTCATTTTCCCCCCCATATTTTGACAACCAGGACCGGCTCAAAGAGCCCGAGGCTGGTTGTGCTTAGGAGGGGGGACCCCACGCAATTTTTTTTAATGTTTTAACACTAAACAGACACTTTCCCATAGATAACCATGCACAGATCTCACTGATCCGTGCATGGTTATCCAAACTCGACTGGAAAAAGCAGGTATATTTTTTTGCTGCTTTTTTTAACGATTTGAAAAAAAACAGACCCGCACTTGAGCACTCAGAAACTAACACCCAAATACGAATGAATAGTGAATGCCCGTATTGTATGAAATAACAGCCGTGTTTGACCGATGGTCTATTCATTCGTATTTCTGAACTTTGCTAATCAAACCATTACGAATAGTCCAAACACTGCCGAGATTGGTGCTTACTGAATTCCCGGATTCGGACAAACTCGAATTCTTAGTAAATATTGGCCCATGTCTTCCTGAAGGGTGTAATGTGCAGAAATCGGATCTTTGTGAGATGCAACAATTTCTTTCATGTTAGTCTGTACGAGTGCCAATCTCACTGATATCAGACCTCAAAGCTTGAATATTAGAGTTCAGTTCTGAGATTATTTCAGTCCTTAAATGCAGATAACATAGAATGTATAGAGCGTAGAGTAACAGGACCATCTAGAGTGTCTTAAGACATCTTCAGCCATTACAGCTGGGCTGTGCATCTGACAAGAAGACGCAGATGATGTTGTAGCGGTCTCAGAAGGACCACCTGAATTCGAGGTACCAAAGAGATGGACAGGCGGGGCCAATTTGGTACCTTTTAACCTTTTTTGGAGGCATGGTAAGCCGGCTACAAAGAGACTGACCTCTCAGAGATAGGAAAATACAAACGATCTATAAATAAAAGGAGCAGTAGTACGCTGTCAGGAGGTTACATCAAGATGACTCCGTTCAATATGACATTCTTAGTCGGGGTGACGGGGGTATCTGAGCCAAAATTTCAAGTAAACATGATGTAATGCAACTCATATAACACAGTAATGAGCGAGATATTCCACTAGAGGTCAGCGTGATCACAGACGTGAAGTACTCAGCACAGAGAGACACAAATGGCAAAATATATTCAGTGGATAAATCCACAAAATAATATACTGTGAGGTTGTAATCAGAGTGTAATGAGCTGTACTCAGACGATACTTGATACTGGGCTCTGCATGTAGACTGAGAGGAAGTAGATTATAGTGGTACCATATAAATAGAAGGTAGTTTCACCTCCAGGCAAATGCCTCAGTTTAGTGTAGTGACCCCGGTCCAGCCGTCAGGACACTTATTTATATTAAACCTTATTGAAGGCAGAAGGCAAAGCATGCGATGGCCGGGAACCAGGATCCAAAATGGCAGCCATCTCACTTCCCAATATCACCGCTGGGCTCCGGTGACTGTGGGCAGCCCCTTCTGTCCCCAGCAGTAGCGGGAGCTGAGCACCCGTGTTATCTGGAGAGCAAGTACTCCCGCCTGAGCCAAAAGCTCCTTCAAGTCAGGTGTCTGAAGCGTGCAGGAAAGACCAGGCGTGCACAGCCCCAGAATACAGCCCATGGCTTCATAGGCGTCACTAGGCTGCGGCAGTGAATGGTGCCCGGAGTGAGCGGAGTGAGCGGCTTTAGGGCAGTAGGAGTGGGGGACTTAATAGATTGGGACTTGGTCCCACCGGCGGCTGAGAGCTATCAGGTAGGGTAGATAAGAAGCCACTTAGTGAGGAGAGCTCCAGAAAGCACGTCTGGATGGACCACGCCCCTCTTATTTATTATTTTATATACTAACAGGGGTGACAGGTGTGGTACATCCCTGCAAAGGCAGATCCAATCTCTTTCTCATCAGACTCTGCTGTCTTCCCTGCACTCTCACTCAGATGTTCACTGCTGCCAGTAGCACACGTATGAGAAGCAGAAGTATGGCGGCAGCTGTATAGATTCTGATATGTAATTCTCTATATCATATTTAACCCCATATTTACCGTACACATATCATCCTTATTACTATTGAGAATGTAGAGGTAAGACACTGATGATGGGGATGTCCTTTTCTCGTAGTCTGGTGGGGATGCTGGGGTCCATTTAGTACCATGGGGTCTAGACGGGTCCTTTGGGACCCACTTGCACTTTAAGAGTTTAATAGTGTAGGCTGGTCCCTCCCTCTATGGCCCTCCTACCAGACTCAGTCTAGAAACTTTGCCCGAGGAGACGGACATACATCGAGAGAAGGAATTACACAGATAGTGGTGAGATTCACACCAGCTCACACATAACAAAAAGGAAAGCCAAACTAACCAACTTGGAACAATTCAGCAACGGCTGAACCAACAATACTGAACTAAGTAACAATGCAGTAATACGAAGCACAGGGCGAGCGCCCAGCATCCTCTACGGACTACGAGAAAAGGATTTACCGGTAGGTAATTAAAATCCTATTTTCTCTTGCGACCTAGAGGATGCTGGCAGGCCCGGCGCTACCCGCTCAGGGAAGGGATGCAGTGCAGGGAGGCGCCAGGGTTGGAGAGGCGCTGTCCCTGCTCTGCATCCCTTCCCTGCTGCGCTGCCTGTCTCCCCTGCTGCCGGCTGCTGCAGTGCTGCGCCCGTCACACTGACAGGTAGCGGCGCCGGCAGCTTGTTGTAGCCTCCTCCTCCCCCTCCCCTGTGACAACGGCAGTGTCAATGTTCTGCCGAAAAGGGAGGGGGCTGCACGGCTACACGGGACCTCACTGTGGTGTCAGTGTGTATATAATGGACCCCTGTGTGGTGTCAGTGTGTATATAATGGACCCCTGTGTAGTGTCAGTGTGTATATAATGGACCCCTGTGTCGTGTCAGTGTGTATATAATGGACCCCTGTGTGGTGTCAGTGTGTATATAATGGACTCCTGTGTAGTGTCAGTGTGTATATAATGGACCCCTGTGTGGTGTCAGTGTGTATATAATGGACCCCTGTGTGGTGTCAGTGTGTATATAATGGACCCCTGTGTAGTGTCAGTGTGTATATAATGGACCCCTGTGTGGTGTCAGTGTGTATATAATGGACCCCTGTGTGGTGTCAGTGTGTATATAATGGACCCCTGTGTAGTGTCAGTGTGTATATAATGGACCCCTGTGTAGTGTCAGTGTGTATATAATGGACCCCTGTGTAGTGTCAGTGTGTATATAACGGACCCCTGTGTGGTGTCAGTGTGTATATAATGGACCCCTGTGTGGTGTCAGTGTGTATATAATGGACCCCTGTGTGGTGTCAGTGTGTATATAATGGACCCCTGTGTAGTGTCAGTGTGTATATAACGGACCCCTGTGTGGTGTCAGTGTGTATATAATGGACCCCTGTGTGGTGTCAGTGTGTATATAATGGACCCCTGTGTGGTGTCAGTGTGTATATAATGGACCCCTGTGTGGTGTCAGTGTGTATATAATGGACCCCTGTGTGGTGTCAGTGTGTATATAATGGACCCCTGTGTGGTGTCAGTGTGTATATAATGGACCCCTGTGTGGTGTCAGTGTGTATATAATGGACCCCTGTGTGGTGTCAGTGTGTATATAATGGACCCCTGTGTAGTGTCAGTGTGTATATAATGGACCCCTGTGTAGTGTCAGTGTGTATATAATGGACCCCTGTGTGGTGTCAGTGTGTATATAATGGACCCCTGTGTAGTGTCAGTGTGTATATAATGGACCCCTGTGTGGTGTCAGTGTGTATATAATGGACCCCTGTGTGGTGTCAGTGTGTATATAATGGACCCCTGTGTGGTGTCAGTGTGTATATAATGGACCCCTGTGTGGTGTCAGTGTGTATATAATGGACCCCTGTGTGGTGTCAGTGTGTATATAATGGACCCCTGTGTGGTGTCAGTGTGTATATAATGGACCCCTGTGTGGTGTCAGTGTGTATATAATGGACCCCTGTGTGGTGTCAGTGTGTATATAATGGACCCCTGTGTAGTGTCAGTGTGTATATAATGGACCCCTGTGTGGTGTCAGTGTGTATATAATGGACCCCTGTGTGGTGTCAGTGTGTATATAATGGACCCCTGTGTGGTGTCAGTGTGTATATAATGGACCCCTGTGTAGTGTCAGTGTGTATATAATGGACCCCTGTGTAGTGTCAGTGTGTATATAATGGACCCCTGTGTAGTGTCAGTGTGTATATAATGGACTCCTGTGTAGTGTCAGTGTGTATATAATGGACCCCTGTGTAGTGTCAGTGTGTATATAATGGACCCCTGTGTAGTGTCAGTGTGTATATAATGGACCCCTGTGTAGTGTCAGTGTGTATATAATGGACCCCTGTGTAGTGTCAGTGTGTATATAATGGACCCCTGTGTAGTGTCAGTGTGTATATAATGGACCCCTGTGTAGTGTCAGTGTGTATATAATGGACCCCTGTGTAGTGTCAGTGTGTATATAATGGACCCCTGTGTAGTGTCAGTGTGTATATAATGGACCCCTGTGTAGTGTCAGTGTGTATATAATGGACCCCTGTGTGGTATTAGTGTGTATATAATGGACCCCTGTGTGGTGTCAGTGTGTATATAATGGACCCCTGTGTGGTGTCAGTGTGTATATAATGGACCCCTGTGTAGTGTCAGTGTGTATATAATGGACCCCTGTGTGGTATTAATGTGTATATAATGGACCCCTGTGTAGTGTCAGTGTGTATATAATGGACCCCTGTGTGGTGTCAGTGTGTATATAATGGACCCCTGTGTGGTGTCAGTGTGTATACAATGGACCCCTGTGTAGTGTCAGTGTGTATATAATGGACCTCTGTGTAGTGTCAGTGTGTATATAATGGACCCCTGTGTGGTGTCAGTGTGTATATAATGGACCCCTGTGTAGTGTCAGTGTGTATATAATGGACCCCTGTGTAGTGTCAGTGTGTATATAATGGACCCCTGTGTAGTGTCAGTGTGTATATAATGGACCCCTGTGTAGTGTCAGTGTGTATATAATGGACCCCTGTGTAGTGTCAGTGTGTATATAATGGACCCCTGTGTAGTGTCAGTGTGTATATAATGGACCCCTGTGTGGTGTCAGTGTGTATATAATGGACCCCTGTGTGGTGTCAGTGTGTATATAATGGACCCCTGTGTGGTGTCAGTGTGTTTATAATGGACCCCTGTGTGGTGTCAGTGTGTATATAATGGACCCCTGTGTGGTGTCAGTGTGTATATAATGGACCCCTGTGTAGTGTCAGTGTGTATATAATGGACCCCTGTGTGGTGTCAGTGTGTATATAATGGACTCCTGTGTAGTGTCAGTGTGTATATAATGGACCCCTGTGTGGTGTCAGTGTGTATATAATGGACCCCTGTGTGGTGTCAGTGTGTATATAATGGACCCCTGTGTAGTGTCAGTGTGTATATAATGGACCCCTGTGTGGTATTAATGTGTATATAATGGACCCCTGTGTAGTGTCAGTGTGTATATAATGGACCCCTGTGTGGTGTCAGTGTGTATATAATGGACCCCTGTGTGGTGTCAGTGTGTATACAATGGACCCCTGTGTAGTGTCAGTGTGTATATAATGGACCTCTGTGTAGTGTCAGTGTGTATATAATGGACCCCTGTGTAGTGTCAGTGTGTATATAATGGACCCCTGTGTAGTGTCAGTGTGTATATAATGGACCCCTGTGTGGTGTCAGTGTGTATATAATGGACCCCTGTGTGGTGTCAGTGTGTATATAATGGTACCCTGTGTAGTGTCAGTGTGTATATAATGGACCCCTGTGTAGTGTCAGTGTGTATATAATGGACCCCTGTGTAGTGTCAGTGTGTATATAATGGACCCCTGTGTGGTGTCAGTGTGTATATAATGGACCCCTGTGTGGTGTCAGTGTGTATATAATGGACCCCTGTGTGGTGTCAGTGTGTTTATAATGGACCCCTGTGTGGTGTCAGTGTGTATATAATGGACCCCTGTGTGGTGTCAGTGTGTATATAATGGACCCCTGTGTAGTGTCAGTGTGTATATAATGGACCCCTGTGTGGTGTCAGTGTGTATATAATGGACTCCTGTGTAGTGTCAGTGTGTATATAATGGACCCCTGTGTGGTGTCAGTGTGTATATAATGGACCCCTGTGTGGTGTCAGTGTGTATATAATGGACCCCTGTGTAGTGTCAGTGTGTATATAATGGACCCCTGTGTGGTGTCAGTGTGTATATAATGGACCCCTGTGTGGTGTCAGTGTGTATATAATGGACCCCTGTGTGGTGTCAGTGTGTATATAACGGACCCCTGTGTGGTGTCAGTGTGTATATAACGGACCCCTGTGTGGTGTCAGTGTGTATATAACGGACCCCTGTGTGGTGTCAGTGTGTATATAACGGACCCCTGTGTGGTGTCAGTGTGTATATAATGGACCCCTGTGTAGTGTCAGTGTGTATATAATGGACCCCTGTGTAGTGTCAGTGTGTATATAATGGACCCCTGTGTAGTGTCAGTGTGTATATAATGGACCCCTGTGTGGTGTCAGTGTGTATATAATGGACCCCTGTGTGGTGTCAGTGTGTATATAATGGACCCCTGTGTGGTGTCAGTGTGTATATAATGGACCCCTGTGTAGTGTCAGTGTGTATATAATGGACCCCTGTGTGGTGTCAGTGTGTATATAATGGACCCCTGTGTGGTGTCAGTGTGTATATAATGGACCCCTGTGTGGTGTCAGTGTGTATATAATGGACCCCTGTGTGGTGTCAGGGTGTATATAATGGAACCCTGTGTAGTGTCAGTGTGTATATAATGGACCCCTGTGTGGTGTCAGTGTGTATATAATGGACCCCTGTGTAGTGTCAGTGTGTATATAATGGACCCCTGTGTGGTGTCAGTGTGTATATAATGGACCCCTGTGTGGTGTCAGTGTGTATATAATGGACCCTTGTGTAGTGTCAGTGTGTATATAATGCAGAGCCATAACTCACACAGCGCAGACGCCCTGAGGGCACAACTGCCCGATTTCCAAGTCGGCGGCTTGTAGTGAGTCAATTTAACTCATTACAAGCCGCCTGTGCTATGTGCGCCGGAGGAGTAGAGGAGCACCTCCGAGAGCAGAGGAGGAGAAGGAGTGAGGGGGACTCCGGAGCCGCTGCAGCGCTATGTAATTGGTAGTGGCGCCGCTGCACCTGTCCCTCTCCTTCCACATTGACTGGTCGGCGCTGCTGTGAATGCTGGGATGCGCTTTCCTCATCCCAGCATTCACAGCGGCGGTTGTCAGCCAATGCGGAAGGAGAGGGACAGTTGCATGCGGCGGCGCCAGCAATTACACTGCCTTGCTGCGGCTCCCGAGTCCCCCTCCCTCCTCCTCCTTCTTCCCTGCCTCCGGAGCTGCCAACACTGAGGAGCCTGACTGCCTGAGCCAGCGGAGAGATGGTAAGTATCTATCTGTCCGTCTGTCTATCTATTCTGTCTGCCGTAATGTGTAATAAGGGGACGCTGTCTGCCGTAATGTGTAAAATGGGGGACACTGCCGTAATGTGTATAAAGGGGACGCAGTCTGCCTTAATGTGTAAAAAGGGGGACGCTGTCTGCCTTAATCTGTAAAAAGGGAACGCTGTCTGCCGTAATGTGTAAAAAGGGGGACACTGACGTAATGTGTATAAAGGGGACGCTGTCTGCCTTAATGTGTAAAAAAGGGGACGCAGTCTGCCGTACTGTGTAAAAAGTGGACGCTGTCTGCCGTAATGTGTAAAAAGGGGGACACTGACGTAATGTGTATAAAGGGGACGCTGTCTGCCTTAATGTGTAAAAAAGGGGACGCTGTCTGCCTTAATGTGTAAAAAGGGGGACGCTGTCAGCCTTAATGTGTAAAAAGTGAACGCTGTCTGCCGTAATGTGTAAAAAGGGAACGCTGTCTGCCGTAATGTGTAAAATGGGGACGCTGTCTGCCGTAATGTGTAAAAAGGGGGACTATGTCTGCTGTAATGTGTAAAAAGGGGGACTATGTCTGCTGTAATGTGTAAAAAGGGGGACTGGCTGCCGTAATGTGTAAAAAGGGGAATCTGCCGTAATGTGTAAAAGGGGCTCTACCTGGTGTAGTGGCGCTACTGTGCTGCATAATCTGAATAATGGAGACTAATATGCACTGTAATATGAATTGACTTTTTTTGTGGTCACACCCCTTCCCCATGAAGCCACGCCCCTATATTTTTTGCAAGCGCCTGCGGCGCGCACTGCCCCTTTCTCTGACGTCCTAGTGGATGCTGGGTACTCCGTAAGGACCATGGGGAATAGCGGGCTCCGCAGGAGACTGGGCACTCTAAAAGAAAGATTAGGTACTATCTGCTGTGCACTGGCTCCTCCCTCTATGCCCCTCCTCCAGACCTCAGTTAGAATCTGTGCCCGGCCCGAGCTGGTTGCACACTAGGGGCTCTCCTGAGCTCCTAGTAAAGAAAGTATTTGTTAGGTTTTTTATTTTCAGTGAGATCTGCTGGCAACAGACTCACTGCTACGAGGGACTAAGGGGAGAAGAAGCGAACCTACCTGCTTGCAGCTAGCTTGGGCTTCTTAGGCTACTGGACACCATTAGCTCCAGAGGGATCGAACACAGGCCCAGCCTCGGTCGTCTGGTCCCGAAGCCGCGCCGCCGTCCCCCTTACAGAGCCAGAAGCAAGAAGAACATCCTAGAAATCGGCGGCTGAAGACTTCGGTCTTCATTAGGGTAGCGCACAGCACTGCAGCTGTGCGCCATTGCTCCCTATGCACACCACATACTCCGGTCACTGATGGGTGCAGGGCGCTGGGGGGGGGCGCCCTGGACAGCAATTAGAGTACCTTACATTGGCAAATGGCACATAATATAGCCAAATAAGCTATATATGCGCAAAAATCCCCTGCCATTATATAAATATAAGAGCGGGAGAAGTCCGACGAAAATGGGGCGGGGCTATCTCCCTCAGCACACTGGCGCCATTTCCTCTTCACAGCTCCGCTGGAAGACAGCTCCCCAGGCTCTCCCCTGCAGTTTCCAGGCTCAAAGGGTAAAAAAGAGAGGGGGGGCACTAAATTTAGGCGCAAACTGTATATCAAAAGCAGCTATAGGGAAAATCACTTTCTGTTAGTGTAAATCCCTGCTTAAATAGCGCTGTGGTGTGTGCTGGCATACTCTCTCTCTGTCTGACTTTGTGGGGTCCTGTCCTCAGTCAGAGCATTCCCTGTGTGTGTGCGGTGTGTCGGTATGGCTGTGTCGACATGTTTGATGAGGAGGCTTATGTGGAGGCTGAGCAGGTGCTGATAAATGTGAGGTCACCCCCTGCGGGGCCGACACCAGAGTGGGTGGATATGTGGAAGGTATTAACCGACAGTGTCAACTCCTTACATAAAAGGCTGGATGACGTAACAGCCGTGGGACAGCCGGCTTCTCAGCCCGCGCCTGCCCAGGCGTCTCAAAGGCCATCAGGGGCTCAAAAACGCCCGCTACCTCAGATGGCAGACACAGATGTCGACACGGAGTCTGACTCCAGTGTCGACGAGGATGAGACATATACACAATCCACTAGGGGCATCCGTTGCATGATTACGGCAATGAAAAATGTGTTACACATTTCTGACATTAACCCAAGTACCACCAAAAAGGGTATTATGTTTGGGGAGAAAAAGCAGCCAGTGTTTTTTCCCCCATCAGATGAGTTGAATGAAGTGTGTGAAGAAGCGTGGGCTTCCCCCGATAAGAAACTGGTAATGTCTAAAAAGTTACTGATGGCGTACCCTTTCCCGCCAGAGGATAGGTCACGTTATAAAGGCGAGGTCCAAAGAGCAGTTGCTAGTCAGCGTAGCACTATCTCAGGAAGTGCTGCATCAGCACGGCTGGATTCTGAATATCCCAAAGTTGCAGCTCTTTCCTGCGACGCGTCTGCTGTTCTTGGGCATGATTGTGGACACAGAACAGAAGAAGATATTTCTCCCGAAGAAGAAGGCCCAGGAATTATCATCTCTAGTCAGGGACCTCCTGAAACCGAAGCAGGTGTCGGTGCATCACTGTACGCGAGTCCTGGGAAAGATGGTAGCTTCTTACGAAGCAATTCCCTTCGGCAGATTCCATGCAAGGATCTTCCAGTGGGATCTGTTGGACAAGTGGTCCGGATCGCATCTCCAGATGCATCGGTTAATCACCCTGTCCCCGAGGGCCAGGGTGTTTCTGCTGTGGTGGCTGCAGAGTGCTCATCTGCTCGAAAGCCACAGATTCGGCATACAGGACTGGGTCTTGGTGACCACGGATGCAAGCCTCCGAGGTTGGGGGGCAGTCACCCAGGGAAGAAACTTCCAAGGACAATGGTCGAGTCAGGAAACTTCCCTACACATAAATATTCTGGAACTAAGGGCCATTTACAACGCCCTGAGTCAAGCAGAACCCCTGCTTCAAAACCAACCGGTTCTGATTCAGTCAGACAACATCACAGCGGTCGCCCATGTAAACCGCCAGGGCGGCACAAGAAGCAGGGTGGCAATGACAGAAGCCACAAGGATTCTTCGATGGGCGGAGAATCACGTGATAGCACTGTCAGCAGTGTTCATTCCGGGAGTGGACAACTGGGAAGCAGACTTCCTCAGCAGGCACGACCTCCACCCGGGAGAGTGGGGACTTCATCCAGAAGTCTTCCAGCTGATTGTGAACCGTTGGGAACGGCCACAGGTGGACATGATGGCGTCCCGCCTCAACAGAAAGCTAAAAAGATATTGCGCCAGGTCAAGGGACCCTCAGGCGATAGCTATGGACGCTCTAGTGACACCGTGGGTGTACCAGTCGGTTTATGTGTTCCCTCCTCTTTTCTCATACCCAAGGTACTGAGGATAATAAGAAGGAGAGGAGTAAGAACTATCCTCATTGTTCCGGATTGGCCAAGAAGAGCTTGGTAACCAGAACTTCAAGAAATGATCTCAGAGGACCCATGGCCTCTGCCGCTCAGACAGTACCTGCTGCTGCAGGGGCCCTGTCTGTTCCAAGACTTACCGCGGCTGCGTTTGACGGCATGGCGGATGAACACCGGATCCTAAAGGAAAAGGGCATTCCGGAGGAAGTCATTCCTACGCTGATTAAAGCTAGGAAGGATGTGACCGCAAAACATTATCACCGCATATGGCGGAAATATGTTGCTTGGTGTGAGGCCAGGAAGGCCCCAACAGAGGAATTTCAGCTGGGTCGATTTCTGCACTTCCTACAGTCAGGGGTGACTATGGGCCTCAAATTGGGTTCCATTAAGTTCCAGATTTCGGCTCTGTCGATTTTCTTCCAAAAAGAACTGGCTTCACTGCCTGAAGTTCAGACATTTGTTAAAGGAGTGCTGCATATTCAGCCCCCTTTTGTGCCTCCAGTGGTACCTTGGGATCTCAACGTGGTGTTGGAATTCCTAAAGTCGCATTGGTTTGAGCCACTTAAAACCGTGGAGCTAAAATATCTCACGTGGAAAGTGGTCATGTTGTTGGCCTTGGCTTCGGCCAGGCGTGTATCAGAATTGGCGGCTTTGTCATGTAAAAGCCCTTATCTGATTTTCCATATGGATAGGGCAGAATTGAGGACTCGTTCCCAATTTCTTCCTAAGGTGGTATCAGCGTTTCATTTGAACCAACCTATTGTGGTGCCTGCGGCTACTCGGGACTTGGAGGATTCCAAGTTGCTGGACGTAGTCAGGGTCCTGAAAATCTATGTTTCCAGGACGGCTAGAGTCAGGAAAACTGACTCGCTATTTATCCTGTATGCACCCAACAAGCTGGGTGCTCCTGCTTCAAAACAGACTATTGCTCGCTGGATCTGTAGCACGATTCAACTTGCACATTCTGCGGCTGGACTGCCGCATCCTAAATCTGTAAAAGCCCATTCCACGAGGAAAGTGGGCTCTTCTTGGGCGGCTGCCCGAGGGGTCTCGGCTTTACAACTTTGCCGAGCTGCTACTTGGTCGGGTTCAAACACATTTGCAAAATTCTACAAGTTTGATACCCTGGCTGAGGAGGACCTTGAGTTTGCTAATTCGGTGCTGCAGAGTCATCCGCACTCTCCCGCCCGTTTGGGAGCTTTGGTATAATCCCCATAGTCCTTACGGAGTACCCAGCATCCACTAGTACGTCAGAGAAAATAAGAATTTACTCACCGGTAATTCTATTTCTCGTAGTCCGTAGTGGATGCTGGGAGCCCGTCCCAAGTGCGAACTCTCTGCAATACATGTATATAGTTATTGCGTACTAAAGGGTTTTGTTATGAGCCATCTGTTCATGAGGCTCATTATTGTTTTCATACTGTTAACTGGGTATAGTTATCACAAGTTGTACGGTGTGATTGGTGTGGCTGGTATGAGTCTTACCCTGGATTCCAAATCCTTTCCTAGTAATGTCAGCTCTTCCGGGGACAGTTTCCCTAACTGAGGTCTGGAGGAGGGGCATAGAGGGAGGAGCCAGTGCACACCAGATAGTACCTAATCTTTCTTTTAGAGTGCCCAGTCTCCTGCAGAGCCCGCTATTCCCCATGGTGCTTACGGAGTACCCAGCATCCACTACGGACTACGAGAAATAGAATTACCGGTGAGTAAATTCTTATTATTTTACATCGGGGGGGGGGGGCGCGCCAATGCCGTTTCTTGCACACAGCGCTAAAATGTCTATTTACAGCACTGATATAATGGACCCCTGTGTAGTGTCTTAATGAACCCCTGTATAGTGAGATGAGTACAGACAAGAAAGGTACTATGAGGTGAGTACAGACAAGTGGGGACATTATTAGGAAAGTTCGGACAAGCGGGAACTACAGTATGACAAGAGTATAGACTAGGGAGGAACTATGAAGAGATAACAAGGAGATGGTACTGTATTGCAATGTATGTTTATTTCAGTACTTATAGACTATGAAAATTCAGCCAGAATTTGAAATGACAATTTAAGGGGCGCTTTTTTTAAATTTGCTCTGGGTAACATAATACTCTGCTGCTGTACCTTGCTGATATGCTGTGTTGCTACGGGGTTGTTCCCTGGGATTTGGTTTTGCCTGCCTGAGGCAGGTGAAACAGAATCCCTGGTAAACCACGTCTCGGACCCAGATTTCCGCAGGTAGTCGCAAGCGTGATACGACTGCGCGTGGCTAGGATCAGAGAGCCACATCTGTATTTGCAGGAGGGCGCCGAACACCCTAACACCGGCCCTGGATGCTGGGGTCCAATTAGTACCATGGGGATGTACCAAAGCTCCCAGTACAGGAGTGAGAGTGCTGAGGTTCCTGCAGAACTGATTGACCAAACTTGAAGTCCTCAGTGGCCGAAGTATAGAACTTGTAAAACTTAACAAACATGTTTGATCCTGACAAAGTAGCTGCTCGGCAAAGCTGAATAGCCGTGACACCCCGGGCAGCTGCCCAGGAAGAACCAACTTTACGGGTATAGTGGGCCTGAACAGATTTTGGAATTGGCAATCCTGCCGTGGAATAAGCATGCTGGATAGTAAACCTGATCCAGTGTGAAATTGTCTTCTTAGAAGCAGGACACCCAATCTTGGGATCATAAAGTACAAATAGTGCGTCCGACTTCCTGTGATGAGTAGTTCTCTTCACATAGATTTACAAAGCCCGCACGACATCCAAGGACTTTGAGGTAATTGAGGTGTCAGTAGCCACTGGCACCACAATAGGTTGGTTGATATGAAAAGCCGACACAACCTTAGGGAGAAATTGCTGATGCATTCTGAGCTCAGCTCTACCCTCATGGAAAATCAAGTAGGGGCTCTTGTGCGACAATGCCCCCAATTCTGACACACGTCTGGCAGAAGCCAAGGCCAACAACATGACCGCATTCCAAGTAAGAAACTTTACGTCCACCTCCTGTAAAGGTTCGAACCAATCCAATTGCAGGAACTGCAGCACCATATTAAGATCCCAAGGTGCCATAGGAGGCACAAAGGGTGGTTTGATGTGCAGAACTCCTTTCAAGAAAGTCTGAACCTCAGGGATAGCAGACAATTGTTTCTGGAAGAAAATAGACAATGCCGAAATCTGGACCGTGATGGAGACCAAGCATAGGCCAACATCCACACCTGCTTGCAGAAAGAGGAGAAAATGTCCCAGTTGAAACTCCACCGTAGGAAACTTTTCGGATTTACACCAAGACACATACTTTTTCCAAATCTGATGGTAATGCTTAGACATTACCTCCTTCCTAGCTTGGATCAGAGTAGGAATAACCTTATTCGGAATGCCCTTCTGAGCTAAGGTCTGGCGTTCAACCTCCATGCCATCAAACGTAGCCGCGGTACGTCTTGATAGGCAAACGGCCCCTGCAGTAGAAGGTCCTCGTGAAGAGGAAGAGACCTCTGATACTCCAGCAGTAATGCCAAAAGATCCGAGTACCAAGCCCACCTTGGCCAGTCCAGAGCAATGAGGATCGCCAGAACTCTTGATCTTTTTATTAGTTTGATAATCCTTGGGATGAGTGGAAGTGGAGGGAACACATACACTGACTGGAACACCCACGGAGTCACCAGGGCGTCCACTGCCTGTGGGTCTCGTGACCTGGAACAGTGCCTCTGAAGCTTCTTGTTGAGGCGAGAGGCCATCATGTCTATCTGAGGTACACCTCATCGGTGTGTTACTTCTGTGAATACCTCCGGATGGAGGCCCCATTCTCTTGAATGGAGATTGTGTCTGCTGAGGAAGTCCGCTTCCCAGTTGTCCACTCCCGAAATGAGGATCGCAGACAGCGCCAGCGCGTGTCTTTCTGCCCAGAGGAGGATTCTTGTTACCTCTGACATTGCAGCCCTGCTCTTCGTTCCACCCTGCCTGTTTATGTAGGACACCGCTGTGACGTCCGACTAAACCTGAATGGCTCGATCTTGCAGAAGATGAGCCACTTGTAGAAGGCCATTGTATATGGCCCTTAGTTCCAGAATGTTTATTGGAAGGACCGATTCCTGGCTTGACCACTTTCCTTGGAAATTTCCCCCCCTGGTTGACTACTCCCCAACCTTTGAGGCTTGCATCCGTGGTTAGAAGAATCCAATTCTGAATCCCAAACCTGCAACCCTCGAGCAGGTGAGAAGTTTGCAACCACCAGAGTAGTGAAATTCTGGCTATCGGCGACAGGCATATCCGCTGGTGCATGGGAAGATGTGATCCCGACCACTTGTCCAGGAGATCCAGCTGGAAGAACCGTGCATGGAATCTTCTGTATTGTAGAGCCTCGTAGGAGGCTACCATCTTCCCCAGAAGGCGAATGCACCGATGAACCGATACCAGGGGAGGTTTCAAGACATCCCAGACCATTGATTGGATCACCAATGCTTTCTCCACTGGTAGAAACACCCTCTGAACTTCCGTGTCGAGTACCATCCCCAGGAAGGGCAGTCTCCTTGTCAGTTCCAAATGTGACTTTGGAAGGTTCAGGATTCACCCATGATCCCAGTGTAGTTGAGTTGAGAGTGCAATACTCAGAAGCATCTTCCAAGGAGAAGCTGTTGCAATCAGCAGATCATCCAGATATGAAATTATGTTCACTCCCTGTTTGCGTAGGAGGAGCTTCATCTCCGCCATGACCTTGGTGAACACCCTCGGTTCTGTGGAGAGGCCAAATGGCAACATCTGGAACTGATAGTGACAGTCCTATAGTGCACACCGTAGATAGGCCTGGTGAGTTGGCCAGATCAGAATGTGAAGGTACGCATCCTTGATATCCAGGGATACTAGGAATTCCCCCTGTTCCTGACCTGAGATCACCGCTCTCAGCGACTCCATCTTGAATTGGAAAACCCTCAAGTAGGGGTTCAACGACTTCAGGTTCAGTATAGGCCTTACCGAACCGTCCGGTTTTGGTACCACAAACAGGTTTGAGTAATAACCCTTGGTTTTTGGGTGAGGTGGAACTGGAACAATGACATTTGCTCGTACCAATTTTTGAATGGTTTCCTTTAGGATAGCACTTTCTGTCAGCGAAGCTGGTATGTCTGATTTTAAGAATCTGTGAGGTGGGAGTTCCTGAAACTCCAGTCTGTACCCCTGGGTGACAATATCCGTCACCCAGGGGTCTAGGCATGATGACGCCCAGACGTGACTGAAATCTTTTAGTCTCGCTCCCACCTGCCTGATCTCCAGGCTGAGAGGTCCACCGTCATGCTGAATATTTGTAGGAAGTAGAACCTGGTTTCTGTTCCTGGGAACCTGTTGGTGCAGGTTTTTTGGCTCTGCCCCGACCTCCTCTAAAGAAGGTGTGTGGGGGGGGGGGGGGGGGGGGTTTAGATTTTTTAAATTTTGCGGTCCAAAAGGACTGCAGTGTAGGTGTAGGATAAGATTTCCTAGCTGGGGCTGCTGCGGAGGGAAGAAATGTCGACTTACCCGCACTCACCGGGGAAATCCACGCATCCAATGCATCCCCAAATAGTGCCTGACCTGTAAATGGCAGGTTCTCCACACTTTTCTTGGATTCTGCATCCGCAGTCAATTGGCATATCCAGAGTCCTCTGCGTGCCGAGACAGCCATGGAAGTAGCAGGCCAATGTCCTTCATGGCCTCCACCATGAAACCTGCAGAATCCTTTATGTGACGTAAAAACAAGTCAATGTCACTCCTATCCATAGTTTCTCATACGTCCTAGAGGATGCTGTGGTCCACTTATTGACCATGGGGTATAGACGGTTCCGCAGAAGCCAATGGCACTCTTAAGACTTTTCAATGGGTGTGAACTGGCTCCTCCCTCTATGCCCCTCCTCCAGACTTCAGTTTTAGAAATGTGCCCAGGAGACTGGATGCACTCTGAGGAGCTCTACTGAGTTTCTCTGAAAAAGACTTATGTTAGGTTTTTTATTTTCTGGGAGAACTGCTGGCAACAGACTCCCTGCTTCGTGGGACTGAGGGGGCAGAAGTAGAACCAACTTCCTGAGAGTTTCATGGCTCTGCTTCTTGCTGACAGGACACCATTAGCTCCTGAAGGGAACTGAACACTAGGTGTGCCTAGATGCTCACTCCCACAGCACGCCGTCACCCCCCTCGCAGAGCCAGAAGTCAGAAGACAGGTGAGTATGAGAAGATAGATCTTCTAGCAACTAAAGTGACGGCTGAGGTACGGCGCGGCTGGCGGAAGCGTAGCGCGCCATTGCTGCCCACACACACAGAGCACTGCAGGGCGCGGGGATGGGGCGCCCTGGGCAGCAAATAATACCTTAAACTGGCGCAAAGGGGGCATAAGATGCCGCTGGCACAGCCCTACCCCCGCCAGTATAAATATTAAAAAACATTGCTGAGCGAAAAATGCGCCATTTGCAGGGGCGGAGCTTCTTCCTCAGGCATCCAGCACACTGCTCAGCACCATTTCCTCTCTCTCCTCAGGCTGCAGAGACAACGCTAGTCCTTTCTCCACTTCTGACAACAAGTACAGGGTACAAATAAGGGGGGCACAAAGCGTTTTGTGGTGCATTACAAGTGTGAATTACTGTATAAAAGCGCTGTTGTCTGTGGGCATTCTGTGTTCACAGACATTAGTTACTGGCGCTGGGGTTGTGAACTGGCTGCTCCTATACTGCGTCCCTCTGACAGATTTTGCTGTGGGTCTGTCCCCTTATAAGTCCCAGTGTGTCTGTGAGTGTGTTTTGTACACGTGTAAGGCATGTCTGAGGTAGGGAGTTCCTCCCCGGAGGAAGGCATTTTAGGGACACAGAGTTGTAATGTGGTGGCGCTGCCGGCACACCAAGAGCCTGAATGGGTGAAAGAAATACGTGAAAGTATGCATCATATCAATAGGAGAAAAGATAAGTCTGAATCTCAGGCTGAATGCTAGAGAAAATCTGTGGAAGATGTGATTTTTCAGGACTCTGTTCTTCCTTCTGCAGGCGGCCCATCTGGGTCACATAAGAGACCATTTGTGAATACTGATACCGACATAGACTCTGATTCTTGTGTCGACGGTAGTGACTCTAGAGAAATAGATCATAAATTAGCAAACAATATACAATATATGATTGTGGCTATAAGGGATGTGTTGGAAATTACAGAAGCCACGTCTGTACCTCAGGAGAAGGCTTATTTATGTAAAGAAAAGAAATCCAAAGTCACGTTCCCTCCTTCCCACGAGCTAAATGCTCTCTTTGCAGGGATGTGGGTGAATCCTGAGAAAAAATTTAATATTCCTAAGCGGATTTAGATAGCTTACCCTTTCCCAGCAAAAGACAGGGAAAATGGGAGTCACTTCCTGTGTTAGACAGTGCACTGTCCAGGTTAACAAAGAAGGTAATTCTCCCTGCACCTGGCACGGCTTCACTAAAGGAGCCGGCTGACCGTAAGATGGAAACTACATTGAAATCCATTTATGTTTCCAATGGTACGCTGCTCAGGCCCACTATTGCCTGCGCGTGGGTCAGTCGCGCTATTGAAAAATGGTCAGACACAGTTGATAAAGATGAGATACTCCTTAAGTTAGGGAATATCAAGGACGCTGCCGCCTACATGCTAAAAGCGATGTAAGATATTGGACTCTTGAGTTCACAAGCCGCTACCATGGCAGTATCAGCTAGGCGGGCATTGTGGATTCGCCAGTGGAACGCGGATGTGGATTCCAAAAGAAACATGGAGGCTCTCCCATATAACGGTGAGACCTTATTTGGCGATGGTCTGGATGTGTTAGTCTCGGCGGCTACCGCAGGTAAGTCAATGTTTTTGCCCTCTGCGCCTGCATCGGCAAAAAAGACCTATCACACACACATGCAGTCCTTTCAGCCCAATAAATACAAAAGAGCGAGAGGTTCCCCCTTCTTTGCAGGTAGGGGAAGGGGAAAGAAGCCCACAGCGGCTCCAGGTTCCCAGGAGCAGAAGTCTACCCCTACTTCTGCCAAATCTTCAGCATGACGCTGGAACTCCCTTGCAGGAGGCCGCTCGGGTGGGGGCACATCTCAGACTGTTCAGCCAAGGTTGGATTCTGTCTTGCCTGGATCCCTGGGTATTGCAAATAGTATCCCAGGGATACAAGCTGGAGTTTCAAGACGTTCCCCCATGCTGATTTTTCAAATCAACCTTGCCAGCTTCTCTTCAAGAAAGAGAAGCAGTATCAGCGGCAATCCAAAAATTATGTCAGGACCAGATCGTAGTCCTGGTGCCTTTGCCGCAACAAGGGGAGGGGTTTTATTCAAGCCTCTTTCTAGTTCCGAAGCCGGACGGCTCGGTCATACCGATCCTGAACCTAAAAAATTTGAATCTCTACTTGAAACGGTTCAAGTTCAAGATGAAATCACTCCGGGCAGTGATTTCCAGTCTGGAGGAGGGGGATTACATTGTGTCGGTAGACATCAAGGATGCTTACCTGCATGTTCCCATTTATCCTCCTCACCAGGCCTATCTGAGATTTGCGGTGCAGGATTGCCATTACCAGTTCCAGACGTTACCTTTCGGTCTCTCCACGGTGCCGAGGGTATTCACCAAGGTGATGGCGGAGATGATGGTCCTCCTTCGTCAAAAAGGAGTCAATATAATTCCTTATCTGGACGATCTCCAGATAAAGGCGAGATCCAGGGAGCAGTTGTTACAAAACATCACGCTCTCCCTGTCGATACTCCCAACAACACGGTTGGATCATAATTTATCCAAAGTCACAATTGGAACTGACATCAAGATTGTCTTTTCTCGGGATGATTCTGGACACGGAAGTTCAGAGAGTATTTTTTTGCGGGGGAAAAGGCTCTGAAAATCCTGAAAATGGTAAAACAGGTATTGAAACCATCCAGTGTGTTGATCCATCAGTGCATTCGGTTGTTGGGGAAGATGGTGGCGGCCTACGAGGCCATACAGTTTGGCAGGTTCCATGCCAGAGTATTCCAGTGGGACCTGTTGGACAAGTGGTCGGGATCCCACCTTCACATGCACCGGAAGATAGTCCTGTCGTCAAAAGCCAGGATATCACTCCTGTGGTGGCTACACAGTCTGCACCTATTAGAGGGACGCAGATTCGGGATTCAGGACTGGGTCCTGGTAACCACGGATGCAAGTCTCAGAGTCTGGGGAGCTGTCACTGAGGGGGAAAGCTTCCAAGGAATATGGTCAAGTCAAGAAGCCTGCCTTCACATAAATGTGCTGGAATTGAGAGCCATTTACAACGGCCTTCGACAAGCGGTACATCTTCTTCAAGATCATCCCGTACAGATCCAGTCGGACAATGTAACAGCAGTCGCGTATATAAACCGGCAGAGCGGAACGAAAAGCAGAGCAGCAATAGCAGAGGTGACAAAGATCCTCCTCTGGGCAGAAAGGCATGCAAAAGCTCTGTCAGCATTTTTCATTCCGGGAGTGGACAACTGGGAAACAGACTTCCTCTGCAGACACGATCTCCATCCAGGAGAGTGGGGCCTCCACCAAGAAGTCTTTGCAGAGGTGACAAGTCTTTGGGGAGTTCCTCAACTAGACATGATGGTATCTCGTCTCAAAAAGAAGCTTCAGAAATATTGTTCCAGGTCGAGAGACCCTCAAGCAATAGCGGTGGATTCTCTAGTAACCCAGTGGGTATTCTGGTCAGTGTATGTCTTCACTCCACTTCCGCTGATCCCAATAGTTCTCAGGATCATAAGAAGAACAAGGGTTCGAGCAATCTTCATTGCCCCAGACTGGCCAAGGAGGGCTTGGTACCCAGATCTTCAGGAGATGCTCATAGAAGATCCTCGGCCTCTTCCTATTCGCGAGGACCTGCTGCAGCAGGGGCCGTGCGTGTATCAGGACTTACCGCGGCTACGTTTGACGGCATGGCTGTTGAGTGCCGGATCCTAGCCCGAAAGGGTATTCCGAAAGAAGTCATTCCCACACTTATTCAGGACAGGAAAGGAGTAACGTCGAAACATTGCAACCGTATTTGGAGAAAATATGCGTCTTGCTGTGAATCCAAGAAGGCTCCTTGGGACGTTTTCTCCATTTTCTGCAGGCTGGTGTGGAGGTGGGCCTCCGATTGGGGTCAATCAAGGTCTAGATTTCGGCCTTGTCAGTGTTCTTCCAAAAACAATTGGCCTCTCTTCCAGAGGTTCAGACCTTCCTGAAAGGGGTTCTGCACATCCAGCCTCCGTTTGCAGTTTCTTCAATCGGATTGGTTTGAGCCTCTACGAGAGATATAGTTGAGGACCTCACTCAGTGCATGTCATGCAAGATGTATGCACACCTGGAGCTACCGGCCCAGTGTGATTACATCTGCACGAGGTGTGTGCGAACGGTTGCCCTGGAAGCCCAGGTAACTGATCTAGAGCAAACCGTTACGCGACTGAGGGAGATTCACAATCTCGTGCGTAGTTTAGACAGAACAGTGGAGGAGTTGCGGGAGGGGTCACTGGTAGAAGAGGATGATGATCAGGTAGCCAGTTGGGTCACAGTTAGAAGGAAGGAAAAGAGGGGGAGGCTCGACATCTCCGAACTATCAAACCCGAACAAATTTGCCCGATTGGACGAGGAATCGGAGGATGATAGTGAAGAAATGACGGTGCCGGAGGAGACTGCTCCCTCTAGCATCCAGAGGAGTGGTCCCTCTGGCACGGTTGGGATAAAAAATAGTGAGGTACCTAGTCAGATGGTGGTGGTAGGGGATTCTATCATCAGGAAGACAGATAGGGCAATCTGCTACCGGGACCGTGATCGCCGTACAGTCTGTTGTCTCCCGGGTGCTCGGGTATGGCACATCGCGTACCGGGTAGATAGATTGTTGGGAGGGGCTGGGAAAGACCCAGCGGTCTTGGTGCACGTTGGCCAATGACAAAGTTAGCGGAAGGTGGGATGTCCTTAAGAAAGACTATAGGGACTTAGGAAAGAAACTGAAGGCAAGGACATCTGAAGGCAAGGACATCTAAGGTAATATTCTCGGAATTATTACCCGTGCCACGCGCTAGTCCAGGGAGGCAGAGGGAGATTAGGGAGGTAAATGTGTGGCTTAGGGATTGGTGCAGGAAAGAGGGGTTTGTGTTCCTGGAACACTGGGCGGACTTCTCAGTCAGGCGCCATCTCTTTTGTCGTGACGGATTGCACCTGACTGAGGAGGGGGCAGCGGTGCTGGGGGGAAGGATGGTTAGAAGGTTGGAGGAGATTTTAAACTAGGAGCCTGGGGGGAGGGTTTAGCTAGAAACTACGGGTCATGCAGTGAGAATAGTGGGGATGGCGGTAGTAAACGAAATGGGGGAGAAGTTGGGGGGAGGGTAAGAGCAGGCGGTAAGGTTACGAACATGGGTTCTAAAAGAGATTTTACCAAAGCACTAACCAATGACGATTACAGGTCATCATTGCTACATAAGGTGAAAGATGTCCCTAACGCAAGGGAAAATACTTATCTTAGTTGTATGTATGTAAACGCCAGAAGCATTACTGGTAAAAATGGTGAACTAGAAATACTTGCAGCAAGCAAACAGTATGATATTATAGGCATTACTGAAACTTGGTGGGATGAATCTCATGATTGGACAGTCAATCTAGAGGGCTATACGCTGTTTAGAAGAGACAGACTAAATACAAGGGGTGGAGGGGTGTGCCTTTACGTAAAGCCGTTTTTAAAACCTGATATACGGGAAGATATTCAGGAGGGGACTGTAGACACTGTCGAGACATTATGGGTAGAAATTGCATGCTGTGAAAAAGGAATAAAAAAGTTAGTATTGGGTGTATGCTATAGGCCGCCTGGTATCAACTCATCTGATGAGGAATTGTTACTAAAGCAAATTGAAAGAGCAGCAGGAGTAGGAGACATAATAGTGATGGGAGATTTTAACTATCCAGAGATAAACTGGAAAAACGATTCATGTGATACTGCTAGGGGCAATATGTTTTTAAACACACTTAATGATAACTACTTAGTCCAACTAATTGAGGAACCAACTAGGTACAATGCAATCTTAGACCTGGTATTAACAAACAATGGGGATTTGGTATCAGGTATTATAGTAGGGGAACCCATAGGAAACAGCGACCACAATATGGTCACATTCAATATCAGTTTCCATAAACAGCCCTAAACTGGCTCAACTAGGACTCTAAACTTTAGCAAAGCCAACTTTGAAATTATGAGGGTATTTTTCAGGGATATTGAATGGGAAGGTTTGTTTTTAGGAAAAAATACTATGGAGAAATGGGAGGTACTAAAATTCCTGCTAGCTAAAAATACTCTCAAATTTATTCCTATGAGCTGCAAAAAAAGGAATAAAAATCATAAACCGATGTGGCTTAACAAAAAGATTAAGGAACTTATGGGCAAGAAAAGGCGAGCATTTAAAAAATACAAATCTGATGGGGAAGCAGAGACATTTCAGCACTATAAGGAATGTAACAAAATTTGCAAAAAGGAAATAAGAGAGGCTAAAGTAGAAACTGAAAAACTAGTAGCAAAGGAAAGCAAAGCGAATCCCAAAAAATTCTTTAAATACATTAATAGCAAGAGATTAAAGAAGGAGAGTATAGGCCCTTTAAAAGACAAGTTGGGAGTCTTAAGCAAAAATGATAATGACATAGCGGACACACTAAATTAGTTTTTTTCAACAGTATTCACTAGAGAGGACCCAATTCAGGGACTGACACACAATCTCAATAATGAGAATATCCCACTGATAGGTACTTATTTAAGCGAGGAAGTAGTCTGTGACCGATTAAAACATTTAAAGATTAATAAATCACCAGGGCCCGATGGTATTCACCCAAGGGTTCTAATGGAGCTTCACTCTGTACTGGCAAAACCGCTATCTTTGATCTTTAAGGATTCAGTTATATCAGGTATGGTTCCCAAAGACTGGCGTATAGCGGAAGTAGTGCCTATATTCAAAAAGGGAAGTAAAGCTGAACCAGGTAATTATAGACCAGTTAGTCTTACATCTATAGTGGGGAAAGTATTGGAAGGTATTCTAAGAGATAGTATTCAGAAGTTCCTTGAAGTCAATAAGGTCATTAAAAGGAATCAACATGGGTTTATGAAGGACAGATCCTGTCAAACCAACTTACTTGGCTTTTATGAAAGCGCAAACCTAGATCAGGGTAAAGAGGTGGATGTAGTCTTTTTAGACTTTGCCAAAGTGTTCGATACTGTACCACACATGAGACTTATCTACAAGCTACAAGAATCAGGGCTAGGAAGCACAATATGCACTTGGGTCAAAAACTGTTTAGATAATAGGGAGCAGCGCGTTGTGGTTAATGGATCTTTTTCAACTTGGACTGAAGTGCTAAGTGGTGTGCCGCAAGGCTCAGTATTAGGACGGCTATTGTTCAATATTTTCATTAACGACCTAACAAAAGGTCTAGAGAGCATGGTGTCAATTTTTGCAGATGATACCAAATTGTGTAAGGCTATAAATACAGAGGAGGATGCCGAGTCTCTTCAGAACGACTTAGTTAAATTAGAAGCATGGACAGCCAAATGGAGAATGCGCTTCAATACAGACAAGTGTAAGGTAATGCACTGTGGTAACAAGAACAAAAATTACACCTACCTACTAAATGGGGTAAAATTAGGGGATTCTGTACTGGAAAAGGACTTAGGTGTCCTCATAGATAGCAAACTAAGCATTAGTAACCAAAGTAGGACTGCAGCAAAGAAGGCTAATAAGATATT
Organism: Pseudophryne corroboree; assembly: GCF_028390025.1. Taxonomy (NCBI): domain Eukaryota; kingdom Metazoa; phylum Chordata; class Amphibia; order Anura; family Myobatrachidae; genus Pseudophryne; species Pseudophryne corroboree. The sequence continues at coordinate 99,935 of NW_026970200.1, read as the reverse complement.
AGCATGCATAAAACGGGGTATTGATGCTAGGGACGAGAGTATTATACTCCCGTTCTATAAATCACTAGTGAGGCCACACCTTGAATACTGTGTACAATTCTGGGCACCGTACTACAAAAAGGATATCCTGGAGCTAGAAAAGGTTCAGAGGAGGGCAACCAAACTAATTAAGGGCATGGAGACGATGGAATATGAGGAAAGGCTTGCTAGGCTAGGCATGTTTACATTGGAAAAGAGGAGACTAAGAGGGGATATGATCAACATCTACAAATATATAAGGGGACAATACACAGAGCTTGCGCGGGACCTGTTTTTGGTTAGATCAACACAGAGGACTTGTGGACACTCGCTCAGGTTAGAGGAGAGGAGATTTCGCACAATACGGCGTAAAGGCTTTTTCACGGTAAGGACAATACGTGTTTGGAATTCCCTGCCCGAGGGAGTTGTAATGGCGGAATCTGTCAACACCTTTAAGAATGGGTTAGATAAATTCCTAATGGATAAGGATATCCAGGGGTATGGTGCATAGTCATGCATTAGTTACTATAAATAGGGATAAAATGCAATGGCTGACAGCAGCATTAGTCAGAAATTTTAGTCAAATCACCATGCATAGGAGACCACAAATAGGTTGAACTCGATGGACAATTGTCTTTTTTCAACCTCAGATACTATGTTACTAATAAGTGGACCCCAGCATCCTCTAGGATGTATGAGAAAACAGGATTTTTATACCTACCGGTAAATCCTTTTCTCCTAGTCCGTAGAGAATGCTGTGCGCCCGTCCCAGTGCGTACTTTACCTGCAGTTTAGTTATACACAATTTGTGTTATGTTAGTTTCAGCTTGTTGCTGCTATTGGTTCATGCCTGTTTGCGTGTGTTATGTTGATTGCCATGTGTGTGGCATGGTTGAGGTGTGAGCTGGTGTGTATCTCACCACTAGTATTAAAGTAAATCCTTTCCTCGAAATGTCCATCTCCCTGGGCACAGTTCCTATAACTGAGGTCTAGAGGAGGGGCATAGAGGGAGGAGCCAGTTCACACCCATTAAAAAGTCTTAAGAGTGTCCATGGCTCCTGCGGAACCATCTATACCCCATGGTCAATAAGTGGCCCCCAGCATCCTCTACGGACTAGGAGAAAAGGATTTACCGGTAGGTATTAAAATCCTGTTATCTAAGTCCTCTAGTAAGGTGCCTGACCACTTTACTATGTCTTTAGAAATCTACGCACAAGCAATAGTGGGCCTTAAAGCCACGCCTGTAGCAGTGTGTAGTGATTTGAGCATAGTCTCAATCTTGCGGTTAGCCGGCTCCTTTAAGGCGGTTGAACCAGGGACAGGTAAAACCACCTTTTTAGACATCCTAGATACAGAAGCGTCTACTGTAGGTGGGTTTTCTTTCTATCCTCTTCAGGGAAAGGGTAAGCAATGAGAATTTTTAGGGATCTGGGATTTTTTCTCTGGGTTTTCCCAGGATTTTTCAAACAAGGAGTTTAACTCCTTAGAAGCAGGGAAGGTAAGCGAGGACTTCTTATTTACTGTAATATAAGATTCCTCTACTTGTTCCGGAACCTTCTCAGAAATAAGCAAAACATCCCTAATGGCTTTAATCATTAGCTGCACCCCTTTAGCAAGGGATGCATCCCCCAATGCATATCCTCATCACCGTCCCCTGTATCAGAGTCGGTATCAGTGTCAGCTTGCATTATCTGGGCAAGTGTACGTTTTTTGGGGGTATGTAGGTGGGGTTTTAGATGAAGTAGTGGGAGCTGAATACTTCAAACCCACTACAGATTGTCTCCAAAACTGCGTCTCTTTCTCAGTATGTGACATCCTTGTTGAAATCTGGGATATCATTCCCCTTAAAGTATCCACCGATGGGGGTTCGGCTTCAGAAGGCTGAGACAGCACATTGCAGTTCTGAGTACATGGAATAGACTCCTCAGGAGAAGATAAACACTCTGCAGCACAGGACACAGAGTCCTTAGACATGGTAATGTGGATATATATATATATATATATATATATATATATATATACACACACACACACACACATGAAAATGTCAGACACAGTTTCCCCCAGAGTACCTTCAGAGAGTCACAGAGTATAAGGAGCCAGCCACACAGCGCCCCGGTAGACAGTTATTATGATAAAAGCCCGGCGCTGACGGACTAACCTTAATAGGGAAGGCAGCGATCCCTGTCAGTGTCCTAGTTCCTATGATCTGCAGGGAGAAAATGGCGCTGATGAGTGCTGGATCCGCTCTGAGAGGAAGCCCTGCCCCTTGTAATGGCGCGTGGCTTCCTGCACTAATTGTTTATACTGGCCTGAGGATTGTCAGCGTCTGGGGTCTTACAGGCACGCTGGGGCCACGGGGAGGGCTTCACAGGCGGCGGCTGGGCAGCGGCGGAGGTGGGCTTTTGCGCCAAGTCCGAGGGCAGCAGTAGTGGTGGTGAGGGTACACCGCTGCAGTGGGTCTCTCTTGCTGAGCTGTTGCTAGGAAACCAGTGGCAGTGAGCTGTGTGGCTATGTAAGAGGTCTGCAGTACTGGGCGCCACCATGTTGGAGACCAAGTTTGAGGCATAGTTCTTGCTTCCTGTTCCTTCCAGCCAATCCAGGGAAACTTCTTCCTATAAAAGGGCGCTGGTTTAGGACAGGTGCTTTAACCCTGTGCTCCCAGGATTCTTGCCGTATTCTGGTTACTCCCAATCCTGCTTACTCGGGTCTCAGTTGCTGCTGCAGCCCTGCCGTGCCTAACCCGCTACTGCCTGGAAAACCCGGTCCAGTAAGACCCTTTGGGCACGGTCGACCTCTGGTTTCCTGCCTCGTCTTTCAAGCCACAGTCCGCAGATCTTTGTCTCCAGCCACGTCTTTGAAACCACCATCCCCAGTCCACAGTCCATTATCTCCAACCTCGTCTTCCAAACCACAGTCCACCGTTCCTTGTCTCCAGCCACGTCTCCACCCACCATTCACAGTTCCACAGTTCATTGTCTACATCCTCGTCTTTCAAGTCACAGTCCACAGTTCTTTGTTTCCAGCCATGTCTTTAACCACCATTCACAGTTCCGCAGTTCATTAATTACAACCTCGTCTTTCAAGCCTCAACCCGCAGTTCCTTGTCTACAACTTCGTATTTAAGTCATCGTTCACCAGCCACAGTTCTCAACCTCAGCCCTGTCCACAAGAACTACAACCCACTGACTCTTATCCCCGCCAACGCTCTTCATTGCCCCATGGCCTATGAGAAGGAACTATATCCAATCCCCACATCTTGTTCACCCACAACCAGCTACCTCCTTGGGCAAGTCTCAGCTGCCGGATCCTCAAACCTTGCCAGCCGTGACAGTAAGCACTGGCCCAATGGATTTGACGGGTGATCAGGCTTCAGGAGGTGATTCAACTGCAGATATCTGGTCTCGCTTGAGTAAGCAGGAGGCCACCCAATCCCAAATAGTGCAGTTCATGCAGAATATGTGCGAACGTCTCGATTCTCTGTGTGTTGCCATGACGGCTCATCGAGTATCTATGGCTGCTCCCACATTAGCACCCCTCGGTTCCGCTTCCTCCTGTACCAGTACCACTTCCACGGTTGCATTTGCCTTCTCCCAGTAAGTTTGATGGGAAACCAAAGCAATGCCGTGGGTTTCTTAACCAGTGCGAAATCCAGTTCGAACTACAGTCGGCCAACTTCCCATCAGCACGAACCAAGGTAGCCTATACCATTTCTTTACTTACTGGACAGGCGTTGGAATGGGCTTCACCTTTGTGGGAGAGTACGGATCCCATCCTGTCTAACTATTCTGAGTTCATGGCCACCTTTCGAAGAATCTTCGACGAACCAGACAGGACGTCTGCCGCCTCATTAGAAATCCTGCGCCTGCGTCAGGGCACGCGTACGGTCAGTCAGTACGTGATCCAGTTTCGTACTCTCTCCTCAGAACTGAACTGTAACGAAGAGGCTCTCATTGCAGCTTTCTGGAACGGTCTCTCCGAAAAGATCAAAGATGACCTCGCAACTCAGGACGTACCTGATAAGTTGGATAAATTCATTTCCTTATGCAATAAATTAGACCTGAGGTGCAGAGAACGCTGCATGGAGAGATCGCGGTCAGATCGTCCTAAGCCTCCAGTTGTTCTTCCGTCGACATGGTCATCTTCAACTACCGAAGAACCCATGCAGATTAATTGTTCCCGTCTCTCCAACGAGGAACGTCAGAGACGGCGACAAGGGAACCTTTGCATGTATTGTGGGGCATCTGACCATTTTGTTAAATCCTGCATCCTACGTCCGGGAAACGCCCGCTCCTAGCTTGTGCCGGAGAGGTCAAGCTAGGAGATTTCTCAGAATTATTTGCCAAGAAAGAGTCTGTCTTGTTAACTCACCTGGAGCTCCCTTCTTCTTCTCTTCTCATCCCTGCACTACTCGACTCCGGAGCCGCCGAAAGCTTCATTACATCAGCTCTGGTTAAACGATCTGGAATACAAACGGTCCGTTTGGATCGAAAATCATTTCAATTACTGCGGTAGATGGAAGTCATATTCCTGAGGGAATTATATCCTTTCGTACTGTTCCTCTCAAGATTAAGGTCGGAGTTCTTCATTCGGAAGACATCTCCTTTCTAGTAATTCCTAAAGCCTCTCACGAACTGATCCTAGGATTTCCATGGTTAATCAAACACAATCCCCACATAGACTGTCGAACCATGGATGTTCTCTCTTGGGGACTAAACTGCTTCCAGAAATGTTTGCCCTCAGTAAGACCCCTCTGTGCTTCCAGCCCTTCCAGCCTTCCTGTGGAATACCAGTCCTTTCAAGATGTTTTCAGTAAGCATGGGGCGGACACCTTGCCTCCTCATTGCACTTGGGACTGTCCCATTGATCTGGTACCAGGCAAGACTCCTCCCCGAGGCTGAATCTACCCTCTCTTACTCCCTGAGACACAGGCCATGTCGGAGTATATCCGGGAAAATTTGGATAAAGGGTTCATCAGGTTCTTCCACTTCTCCGGCCGGGGCGGGGTTTTTCTTTGTCAAAAAGAAGGATGGGGGTCTGCGGCCCTGTTTGATTATAGAGGGCTCAACAATATAACAATTAAGAACAGATATCTGTTGCCCTTAATCCCAGAACTGTTCGACCGTGTTAAAGGAGCTACTGTGTTCTCCAAATTGTACTTACGAGGGGCCTACAATCTTATACGTATTCGCCCAGGAGACAAATGGAAGACGGCATTTAATACCTGCGACGGGCATTACGAATACCTGGTAATGCCTTTCGGCCTGTGTAACGCCCCAGCTGTCTTTCAAGCATTCGTTAACAAAATTTTTAGAGACCTCCTTTATGACTGCCTGGTGGTGTATTTGGATGACATCCTCATCTTTTCTAGGGATCTGAAGACCCATCGAGATCAAGTCAAAGAGGTTCTTACTCGTTTACAGAGGAATCAGTTATTCTGTAAGTTAGAGAAGTGCACCTTCGAAGTACCCACTATTCCATTCCTCGGTTACATCCTCTCGGGGTAGAAGTTGCAGATGGATCCCGCTAAAGTCCAGGTGATCCAGGATTGGTCGCTTCCACCTACCCTTAAGGGGGTTCAACGTTTCCTGGGATTCGCTAACTTCTACCGAAGATTTATTCAGAATTATTCCTCTGTCATAGCCCCCATAACCTCTTTAACTAGGAAAGGAGCAGATCCTGCTAAGTGGTCTCCGGAAGCTTTGGAAGCCTTTTCATCTTTAAAGGAGGCCTTCATGACCGCCCCTGTCCTTCGACAACCTGATCTCAGCCGTCTGTTCCTGGTGGAGGTTGATGCCTCCACTGTCGGAGTAGGAGCAGTGTTGTCCCAGCTCTTCGAGGACAAGAAGGTCCATCCCTGTGCGTTCTTCTGGCGAAGATTTTCTCCTGCTGAACAAAATTACGCCATTGGGAAACAAGAATTACTGGCAATCAAATTTGCCTTTGAGGAGTGGAGGTATATGTTGGAGGGAGCCCAGCATCCCATCTCGGTAACCACAGAACACAAGAACCTCCTATATCTACAGTCAGCCTGATGTCTGAGCCCATGCCAAGCAAGATGGGCACTCTTCTTTACTCGTTTTAACTTTAAACTTAGTTACCGACCAGGTTCCCTCAACAAAAAAGCAGATGCATTATCCCGTTCCTTGAGTACTGAAGAACCCTCTGACGGTTCAAAAGAACAATTCATCTTGGAGTCCACCTCTTTCTTGGCAACTAATACCGCTCCACTTCCTGCTCCAGGAAAAAATTTTGTTGCACCAAATCTATGCAAGAAACTTCTTACATGGGCTCACTCCACCTTCATGGGCCATGCAGGTGGTCATAAAACGTTGAAATTCATTCAGCGCTCCTACTGGTGGCCTCACCTCAGGGCTGACGTTCAGGAATTCGTGGCTGCTTGTCCGAAGTGTGCCCAGCATAAAAGTCCCAAGGGCCCTCCAGCTGGGCTACTTCATCCGTTACCTGTGCCACAAAGACCATGGACGCATATTTCTATGGACTTTATTACTGATTTACCTGCATCTGGCGGACAAAATACTGTGTGGGTCATAGTTGATCGGTTCTCTAAAATGGCACACTTCGTTCCCCTGGCTAGTCTTCCATCGGCATCCCAGTTGGCAAAATTATTCATAGCTTCCGACTCCATGGTCTACCACAGGAGATCGTGTCTGATAGAGGTCCTCAGTTTGTGGCCAAGTTTTGGAGGTCCTTATGTTCTGCTCTCGGTATAAAATTGAATTTCTCCTCAGGATGTTATCCCTAAACGGATGGTCAAACAGAGAGAGTGAACTAGGACTAAGAGACATTTCTGCGTTTATTCATGTCCTCCTCTCAGGACGACTGGCTGGACTTCCTCCCATTTGCAGAATTTGCCCATAACAATCTCTATCACTCTGCCACAAAATCTTCTCCGTTTTTCATTAATTATGGTTATCATCCAAAAGTTCCTGACTTCCAGCTTCTGCCTACCCTCGAGGTTCCTGCCGCAGAATCAGCACTTCAACAATTTACCAAAACCTGGAGACAAGTTCACAAGACCTTGCTTAAGACATCTAAGAGGTATAAGACCTATGCAGATCTGAAGCGAAGAGCTGTACCAAACCTTAAGGTGGGAGATCGGGTTTGGGTTTCCACACGTAATCTAAGGTTGAAAGTCCCTACTAAAAAGTTTGCTCCCAGATTTATTGGGCCCTACCCAATCGAAATAGTACTAAATCCTGTGGCTTACAAGGTGAAGTTGCCTCCGCATTTAAGAATTCCTAATGCTTTCCATATTTCTCTCTTAAAACCATTGGTACTTAATCGATTCAGAGCTGCTCTGCCTAAATCACCCAAGATCCGATCAGCACAAGGTGATGAATTTGAGATTCACAAGATCCTCGACTCCCGCAGACGATATGGTCGCTTCCAGTTTCTTGTTGATTGGAAGGGATATGGACCAGAGGAAAGGTCTTGGGTAGAAGCAGAAGATGTCCATGCTTCAAGACTTCTTCGGACATTTCATACCAAGTTTCCAGCTAAACCTTTTAGGTGTCCATAGTCCACCCGCAAAAGGGGGGGTACTGTCAGCATCTGGGGTCTTACCGGCACGCTGGGGCCGCGGGGCGGGCTTCACAGGTGGTGGCTGGGAAGCGGCAGAGGTGGGCTGTTGCGCCGGATCCAAGGGCAGCAGTAGCGGCGGTGAGGGAGTCTGCTCATGGCGGTGGGACGCCGCTGCAGTGGGTCTCTCTTGCTGAGCTGTTGCTAGGAAACCAGGGGCAGTGAGCTGTGTGGCTATGTAAAAGGTCTGCAGTACTGGGCGCCGCCATGTTGGAGACCAAGTTTGAGGCATAATTCTTGCTTCCTGTTCCTTCCAGCCAATCCAGGGAGACTTCCTATAAAAGGGGGCTGGTTTAGGACAGGGACGCCAGTGCTTCAAGTTACAATCCTGTTGTAGGTGCTTTAGCCCTGTGCTCCCAGGATTCTTGCCGTATTCTGGTTACTCCTAATCCTGCTTAGTCGGTTCTCAGTTGCTGCTGCAGCCCTGCCGTGCCTAACCCGCTGCTGCCTGTGGAAACGCTCCTAGAAAACCCGGTCCAGTAAGACCCTTTGGGCACGGTCGACCTCTGGTTTCCTGCCTCGTCTTTCAAGCCACAGTCCACCGTTCCTTGTCTCCAGCCACGTCTCCACCCACCATTCACAGTTCCACAGTTCATTATCTACAGCCTCGTGTTTCAAGTCACAGTCCACTGTTCTTTGTCTCCAGCCACGTCTTTAACCACCATTCACAGTTCCGCAGTTCATTAATTACAACCTCGTCTTTCAAGCCACAACCCGCAGTTCCATGTCTACAACTACGTCTTTAAGTCATCGTTCACCAGCCACAGTTCTCAACCTCAGCCCTGTCCACAAGAACTACAACCCACTAACTCTTAGCTCCGCCTATGCTCTTCATTGCCCCATGGCCTATGAGAAGGAACTATATCCAACCCCCTCGTTTTGTTCACCCACAGACTGCTACCTCCTTGGGCAAGTCTCAGCTGCTGGATCCTCAAACCTTGCCAGCCGTGACAAAGATTTTAGTGATAACAGGGGAATTAGCCCCTGTTAGCTGTGTGACCAGTGTAGAGTTTATCCGCTCTGGCTCAGGACGCCCCTCAAAGTGCCTACACTGTGTGTTGCTGAGCCTTCCTGGAGCTCAGCCTGTCAGAGCTGCGCTCCCACCCTTGTGCCGCCATACCCGCCGGCGACCCGCTAACCGGGACACCAGTGCTGTAGTGACCACTTTTCTTTCTTCTGGCTTTGTAAAGGGGTGGCGGCCGTGTTGCGGGAGTGAGCAGTTGCCTCATGGGCTTGCGATCAGCACCCTCAGGAGCTCAGTGTCCTGTCAGCGGAGTAGAGAACCATTAACTCTTCAGGAAGTTGGTTCCTATTCCCGACCCCCCTAACTCCCACGAAGCAGGGAGGCTGTTGCCAGCAGCCTTCCTGTAACCTAACTAACTCTAGAAAATAAAAAACTAAGAAAACTCCTAGGAGCTCCCCTAGCTGTGACCGGCTCCTCCGGGCACATTTTCTAAACTGATTCTGGTAGGAAAAAAAAAGAAAAAATGAGACAGCGCTTCCTACTTTGAACGATTTTTTATATATATATAAAACACAATAATATCACATATGAATACCGGCCAGTATTATTTAAAAAACAAGTCTGCTGTGTGGAGTCCGTTCTGTTCCCCCTTAGCTTTGGGGTGTTAAAGTGAATGTGGGCCGGCCAGCTTTCAAACAATGCTGCAGGAGTACTTTTCTCTCCCAATGTGTTCTGCTCGTGTAGGAGGGGCATATAGGGAGGGGCAGCCCACACTATTAAACTCTTAAAGTGCCAGTAGCTCCCAAAGGATCCGTCTTTACCCCATGGTACTAAATGGACCCCAGCATCCTCTAGGTCGTAAGAGAAAGTAGATTATAATGTAGCAGATGATGATGATTACAGGGTATCATATGGTGTATTGCATGTAAAGTACCTTGTTCCACACCTACTCTGCTGTAGCAATATACCTTATATAAGGGTGAGTAACACATGTACAGGCTTACCAGCGTATGAGCACACACATAAAGGAATGCTACCTTACCAATGCTTCCAGGAGTAACGTTAGGAGACATTTCTCTGATCTATCAGCTCATATGACTGATGTTATTGTTCATCTAGAATCTCCAATTCATACGATATGTTCCCCATCCATTGTTTTACATTGGTGCTGACATAGGACTTGGCGAGTGACTACATCTCCATTTATACTTCATGGTTAGTTACCAGTACAAGAGAGAGAGATATCTAAGTCTTATTATAATATTACATTTGTTATTGTGAGTGTTCTCAGGAGGGTGGACAAAATGATCGTCTGAGACACAATATTATAAAGCCTTCATTAGAAGTTATGTTTTATTAAACACACACATTTACAATTAAGTGTCCCAGAAAGTCATCTCCTATTGTTTGCAAGATTAATATTGTTACAGAAAATGTCACATTTCCATAATGTATTTTATTTCCAGCAGATGGACACACAAGCAGGAATATCACAGAAGGACATCTAATGTTATCCCCGGATTGTGACATAACAGTTAATGACAGTAGACAGGATTCTCCAGGAGCTAACCCCATTACCCCAATTATACATCCAGCTCTATCAGCTGATCCCCCTGATCCTGGGAAATGTTCTCCTGATCACTCTGATATTGGTGCATCTGTTACAGCTCTGACAGTAGATACAGAGTTTCCGTGTTCTATAGATGCCAAATGTTTTACACAGGACACAAAGCGTATTAACCCACACACAGGTAAGGCAGGTGAGAGGCCACTGATCAGTTCTGAGTGTGGGAAATGTTTTACATACAAATCACAATTTGTTAGACATCAGAGAAGTCACACAGGTGAGAGGCCATTTCCATGTTCTGAGTGTGGGAAATGTTTTGCACACAAATCAGATCTTGTTATACATCACAGAAGTCACACAGGTGAGAAGCTATTTTCTTGCTCTGAGTGCGGGAAATGTTTTACACGGAAATCACATCTTGTTGACCATCACAGAAGTCACGCTGGTGAGAAGGCATTTCCATGTTCTGAGTGTGGGAAATGTTTTACACGGAAATCAGATCTTGTTATACATCACAGAAGTCACACAGGTGAGAAGCCATTTCCATGTTCTGAGTGTGGGAAATGTTTTGCACAGAAATTATATCTTGTTATACATCACAGAAGTCACACAGGTGAGAAGCTATTTTCTTGCTCTGAGTGCGGGAAATGTTTTACACGGAAATCAGATCTTGTTGGACATTACAGAAGTCACACAGGTGAGAAGCCATTTTTTTGCTCTGAATGCGGGAAATGTTTTACATACAAATCAGATCTTGTTATACATCAGAGAAGTCAAACAGGTGAGAAGCCATTTTCTTGCTCTGAGTGCGGGAAATGTTTTACACAGAAATCACATCTTGTTACACATCAGCAAAGTCACACAGATGAGAAGGCATTTCCATGTTCTGAGTGTGGGAAATGTTTTGCACACAAATCAGATCTTGTTATACATTACAGAAGTCACACAGGTGAGAAGCTGTTTTCTTGCTCTGAGTGCGGGAAATGTTTTACACGGAAATCAGATCTTGTTGGACATCACAGAAGTCACACAGGTGAGAAGCCATTTTCTTGCTCTGAGTGCGGGAAATGTTTTACACGGAAATCAGATCTTGTTGGACATCACAGAAGTCACACAGGTGAGAAACCATTTCCATGTTCTGAGTGTGGGAAATGTTTTACACGGAAATCAGATCTTGTTATACATCACAGAAGTCACACAGGTGAGAAACCATTTCCATGTTCTGAGTGTGGGAAATGTTTTACACACAAATCACATCTTGTTACACATCAGAGAAGTCACACACGTGAGAAGCCATTTCCATGTTCTGAGTGTGGGAAATGTTTTGCACACAAATCATATCTTGTTATACATCACAGAAGTCACACAGGTGAGAAGCCATTTTCTTGCTCTGAGTGCGGGAAATGTTTTTCAAGGAAATCAGATCTTGCTAGACATCACAGAAGTCACACAGGTGAGAAGGCATTTCCATGTTCTGAGTGCGGAAAATGTTTTACACAAAACTCACATCTTGTTAAACATCAGCGAACTCACACAGGTAAGAGGCCATTTCTATACTCTGAGAAATAAATCAGCTCTTGTTGCACACAATAGATATCACTCAGGTGAGGAACCATTTTAATCTGGAGTATTCTCATCATTGCCATGCGTTGTTCTTCAAGGTTCCTATCCTATCTCCTATGCTTTTTGCAATATACATGTTACCACTGGGTGAAATAATCAGATGTCATGTCCTCATCTACCACTGCTATGCAGATGACTTGTCTCTTGCTCCGGGTACTGAGAACCCAGTACAAATCCTAAATGGTTGTCTAGCTGAGCTCCAGGTGTGGGTGATGCCAGTTGGCTGTGACTCAGTCCTGGTGAAACAGGTCTATATGGTAAAAGCTCACCAACAAAGGGCAGGGCTACAGCTCAGCTTTGCAAACCAACCAGACTTGTGCTTGGGGGTCAGAGTTACAAAATGCTGTTCCTGTGCGGAATCTTGGTGTCCTGGATGGTGGAATGACACTTAGACATCGATATCTGCCACAACCAGATCCTCATCTGAGGAACATTGCCAGACTCCAGCACTTATTTCCCTCAGAAGATCTACCTACAGTCATACATGTACTTGTATCATCACGCATAGACTACTGCAATGTCCTCTACCTGGGTCTCCCAGCAATAGAATTGCACCGGTTGTAGCTTGTACAGAATGCAGCAGCCAGGCTGTTACTTAACCAGCCCGTTCCTGCCACATAACACCCATTCTCTGCTCCCTTCACCGGCTGCCTGTAAGATGGTGACTCTATTACATAATCTGACTCTCCCAGCCCTACATGACCAGGGTCCATGGTACCAGAAGCAGCTTCTGCCTCCTTACTGCCCGGCTTTCTTACTTCCACCTGCAGATGAAGGACTGTTACCAGCAGTACCAAGAGTCCCCAAGCAGTTCTGAGATGTCAGGGGGCAGAGAGGGTGGTGGCACTAATGCTGTAGCGGGAGCTGCCAGAGGCACTGTCTGTGGGTAATATTGTCCCCAAGCAGCGCTAAGGTGTCAGAGGGGAGACAGGGCAGTAGAGGGTGGAGGCAGGGTGGGTGGTTGCAGTAGTGGGGGGCGACAGGGCAGATGCTGTTTTGGGGAGAGATGTGGCAGTATTGGGGGAGACTGGGCGGTGGCAGTAGTGGGGGAGGTGGGGTGGGTGGCAGTAATGGGAGGGGGCAGGGGGATAGTTGGAGAGGGGGCGGTGGCAGTAGTGGGGGGAGACAGGGTGGGTGACAGTAGTGGGGAGGAGACAGGGCGTATGGCCACAGTGCAGTACCAGTGGCTGCTGGAGGCAGTAAAGAGGTGTACGAGTCCCGCACAGAATCAGTTTATTATTAGACTTAATGATGATTATTCTTCCTTATTTCTAATTAATCCCTTGTATGTGTTACTGTTATTTGCTGTGTCAGTCTTTATGTGTGTTCTGTGTAATCCTGAAAGTAGTGCTGCTACCGATCTCATATCATTTGTAGTAACTTGGAAAAGATGAGATACGAGGTGCACTCTGGAAGCTTATAGGGGGTTAATCAGAGATGAACGCAGATGTGACATCACGCAGCCCCCCCCAGAAAATGGTCCTAGCCCGCCCGTGTTCATGCCTCAGTGATGCGGCCACAATGTGTGTCTGCGCGGCCGCTGCGCACTTGCATTTTGTCACCACCAGCAAACTGCTGCGGGCCGCTATTGCGGCTGGGTCTGAATGACCCCCATAGGCTTTCGGCTCTCCTGATATGTATCTGTTTTACTTACCTGCAATACTATAATGTAACCTGAATTGTTTCTGTGCTTTAAGGATATTTTATCCATGTTGTGTAGAGTAAAGTATTTTTAAAGTTTAAAATATAGGGAAAAATCTGTGTATTAAAGATATGAAATAAAGTTGTTTAAAAACAAATGATTTCTGTTGAGTCTTTTTATGTGTCTGTGTATTATCTTATTTCCAGATAATTGTCGCTATGATGACAGAAACAATTTCCTGTTAATGTGTCACTTGTAGTGTTACTTTTGTGTCCAGCGAGTGGGCTCGGAAATGTTATCCTATTCCTCGCAGACCCAGTTGCTGGAGAAAATGAAGGGGGAGCTGTTGACGGGTCACGTTCCACTTCAGTTGGCAATTTTCTCACCTGCAGGTCTTTCCACCTCTGCAGACTTGTGTCCGGAAAGAGAGATACAACGTAGGCTTTACACCTAGAATCGAGCACGGTGGCCAAAATGTAGTGCTCTGATTTCAACAGATCGACCACCCTTGAATCCCGGCAAAGCGAATGAAGGGCTCCATCCACAAGTATTTCCAGGGAAGACGTTAAGTCTGAGGGACTATGCACAGGCCCAAATGATAATTGTTTTATGATCCTTCTATGTATGAACCAACCGATAGAGGAAATAAATCCGAAAGTGTTAATACCAAAGATTAGCTAATCAGGTTGGAGGTGCGCCATTAAGCAAATTGCAATGACTGGTTAGGGGGTTTAGAAAAATCACTAGTGGGCTTATAGAAACATAGAATTTGTCGGCAGATAAGAACCACTTGGCCCATCTAGTCTGCCCCTTTTTTTTTTTTTTATATATTTTTTTTTTTTTATCACTAACCTTATTTGTTCCTTATTTCTTTGTAAGGATATCCTTATGTCTATCCCATGCATGTTTAAATTGCTCTACTGTCTTAGCCTCTACCACCTCTGATGGGAGGCTATTCCACTTGTCCACTACCCTTTCTGTGAAATAATTTTTCCGCAAATTTCCCCTGAACCTCCCCCCCTCCAGTCTCAGTGCATGTCCTCGTGTCCTATTGCTTCTCTTCATTTGGAGAATGTTTCCCTCCTGGACTTTGTTAAAACCCTTCATATATTTGAAAGTTTCTATCATGTCCCCCCTTTCTCTTCTCTGCTCCAAACTATACATATTGAGATTTCTTAGTCTTTCTGGGTATGTTTTGTGATGTAGGCCATGCACCATTTTAGTTGCCCTCCTTTGTACAGTTTCTAATGTATTAATATCCTTTTGAAGATATGGCCTCCAGAACTGAATACAGTATTCTAGATGAGGCCGTACCAATGACCTATACAGTGGCATTATTACTTCTTTCTTTCTGCTGCTGATTCCTCTCCCAATGCAGCCAAGCATCTGACTAGCCTTCCTCATTGCCTTGTTACATTGCTTACCTGCCTTTAAGTCATCTGAAATAGTGACTCCTAGATCCCTTTCCTCCTCAGTAGTTTCCAGTATAGTGCCATTAATACTGTATTTAGCTTTAGGATTTTTGAGACCCAAGTGCATGATTTTGCATTTTTTGGCATTAAACTGTAATTGCCAGACTCTTGACCATTCCTCTAGTCTACCTAGATCCTCAATCATTTGTTTTACCCCACCTGGTGTGTCTACCCTGTTGCATACCTTTGTGTCATCTGCAAAAAGGCATACTTTCCCTTTAATCCCATTTGCAATGTCACCAATAAAGATATTGAAAAGCACTGGTCCAAGTACAGATCCCTGGGGTACTCCACTGGTAACATTTCCCTCCTGTGAATGCACTCCATTTACCACAACTCTCTGTTTTCTATCCTTCAACCAAGATCTTATCCATTCAATAATCTTAATATCCAATCCCAAACTTTCAAGTTTATTTAGCAGTCTGCGATGTGGAACTGTGTCAAAAGCCTTACTAAAGTCAAGATAAGCTATATCCATGGCTCCACCTTTATCCATCACTTTAGTCACACAATCAAAAAAGTCAATAAGATTTGTTTGACATGATCTTCCCCCAGTGAATCCATGCTGTTTGGGATCCAGTAAATTGCCGGATTTGAGATGATCTACAACTCTTTCTTTTAAGAGTGTTTCCATCAATTTCCCTACTACTGATGTAAGACTCACTGGTCTGTAGTTGTTTGCCTCTTCCTTGCTTCCACTTTTGTGCAGTGGGACTACGTTTGCTCTTTTCCAGTCCCCTGGAATTTCTCCTGTAGCTAATGACTGGTTGAATAATTCTGTCAATGGTGCTACCAGCACCTCTTTAAGTTCTTTTAGTATCCTTGGATGTATCCCATCTGGCCCCATAGATTTGTCCACTTTCAGCTTTGAGAGTTCTGTTAGGACCTTCTCCTCTGTAAATGTACTTGTTTCATTTTCCTGAATATCCCTGCAACTTAACTGTGGCCCCTTCCCCTCTCTTTCAGTAGTAAATACTGAGCAAAAATAATCATTAAGATGATCTGCTATTAAATTGTCTCCCTCAACAAGATTCCCAGTGTCCGTCTTTAGTTTTATAATTCCGCCTTTTGTTTTTCTTTTTTCGCTTATATACCTAAAAAAAGTTTTGCCTCCTTTACCCACTGACTGGGCCATTTTCTCCTCAGCTTGTGCCTTTGCACATCTGATTACCTTCTTTGTCTCCTTCTGTCTAACAAGATATATCTTTTTGTCTTCATTATTTTGTGTCTGCTTATATTTCCTAAAAGCCATCTTTTTTGCTCTCACAATATTTGCTACTTCTTTTGCAAACCACACTGGCTTCCTTTTCCTTGTGTTTTTCCTAACAGTTTTGATACAAAGGTCTGTTGCCTTCAATATTGCACATTTGAATGTTTTCCACCTCTCCTGCACTGTTTCCAAGTTCCTCCACTCTGCCAAAGAATCGCTTACACATTTTCCCATCCCTACAAAATCAGCCTTCCTAAAATCCAACACCTTTGTTTTTGTATGGGACGAGTCAGTCTCTGTCTTAATGCTGAACCATACTGCTTGATGATCACTGGATCCGAGGTTTTCACCCACTTTTACGTCTGATAATCTGTCTCCATTTGTAAGTATTAAGTCTAATATTGCGTCTTTCCGAGTGGGCTCCCTCACCAATTGGTGGAGGGATGCTCCCTGAAGGGAATTTAAAATGTTCCTACTTCTAGTGGAACTAGCAACAGACACCTCCCAGTTTACATCAGGAAGATTAAAGTCTCCCATGATTATTACCTCTCCTTTTAATGCCATTTTAGTTATGTCCTGCAATAGGTTCTTGTCAAGTTCCTCTTCCTGACCTGGTGGCCTGTATATCACGCCA
Source organism: Pseudophryne corroboree (assembly GCF_028390025.1). Classification (NCBI taxonomy): domain Eukaryota; kingdom Metazoa; phylum Chordata; class Amphibia; order Anura; family Myobatrachidae; genus Pseudophryne; species Pseudophryne corroboree. The sequence goes on along the minus strand of NW_026970200.1, from coordinate 83,203 downwards.
ATACGAATAATCAACTTTTCCCCTGTTTCTATGGTCACCCAAAGGGCCTCAGTTTTTTCTTCAATACTTTGTATTAATGTAGTCTTTATGGCATTTTTTACATACATTGCTACCCCTCCCCCGATTTTTCCAATTCTGTCCTTCCTAAACAAAGTATATCCCGGTATAGCTATGTCCCAGTCATGATTTTCATTGTACCATGACTCTGTAATTGCCACAATGTCTAGATCATCCCTTGTCATTATTGCAGTTAGTTCTGGGATTTTATTTCCTAAGCTCCTAGCATTTGCACACATAGCTTTTAGAGTTTTGTTTGTGCTTTTTCTGTTCCTAGCTATGTTCTTCTCTCTGCCTATTTTTATTTGGTTTTGATCTGAATTATCTTCTGTTGCTGTGGATATGCTTCCTATTCCCTTTGCCTGCAGAAACAATACCTCTGTGTTGGGGGAGCAGATTTCTTTATTCCTATTTGGTTCACTGCCCCCCTTTGTTAGTTTAAATAGCTCTTGATGAAGCATCCAAACTGTTCAGTTAGTATTTTCGTTCCCGTTGAAGATGGTTGCAGGCCGTCACTTTTGTATAAGCTCCTATCTTGCCAGATGGTGTGACTATGGCCTATAAATCCAAATCTCTCCTCATTGCACCATGTCCTTAGCCAAACATTGAAGTTTCTGATGCAATGAGTTCTGTCTTCCCCTCTGTGTACTGGCAATACTTCTGAAAAAGATACAGTGGTTGCCACCTGCTTCAGAGCAGTCCCTAACTTCCTAAATTCATCTTTTACAGCAATGAGTTCTGCATTTGCCAGGTCATTTGTCCCTAGGTGGACAATGACATCCACCTCCCCATCTTTTCTTGCTGCCTTCACAATTCTTAGCATGCGCTCTTTATCCCTTGGAGCTGTGGCTCCAGGTAAGCACCTTACTTGTTTCTCTACTTCATTTGCATTTCCCAGATGTATTCCTCTAATAATGGAATCTCCCAAAAGAAGTGCAGTCCTTTTTGGAGATTCAATTTTCCTGTTCCATTTCCTATTCCTATGGTTGGTAGATGTCCCCATATCCTCCTGTTCTGTAGTGCCTCTATTAGTTGTATCTTCCAGCCCTGCAAGAGTAGCATACGAGTTTTGCAGTGTCACCGCTTGCGGGAGGTGTCTGTGTCCCTCTGGAAACCTCTGCCCTTGAGAGCCCACAGTAGTCCAGGCAGAATGTCTTCTGGTGGCTCTCTGAGGCAGTGGAGGCTTCAAAGACACAGACATCTTACAAATCTCAGCATGCAGTTTTGCTATCTCCTCCTTCAGCAGAGAAAATTGCTCACAGATTGGACAGCAGCTGAGTCTCCACGCTGCCTCTTTCCAAACAAATGCTTTACATCCATTGCACTGCACAAGGCCAAACATTGTATCAGATGTGAATGGTATTGCAAATTTGTGTGTTACTTGGTGTATTTTAAAACTCACCTGTTGCTGTATTCTAACTCACCTGCTGCTGTTACAAACTCACTTAATAAGCCAAGCCTCACTTTATAATGCACGCCTCTCACATTAAGGCTTATATCTAAAGAAGCCTTAATGTGTGGCGCACTCTTTTCTTTATGTCATTAATACATTTTCTCTGATGTCCTAGTGGATGCTGGGGACTCCGTAAGGACCATGGGGAATAGACGGCTCCGCAGGAGACTGGGCACATCTAAAGAAAGATTTAGGACTATCTGGTGTACACTGGCTCCTCCCCCTATGACCCTCCTCCAGGCCTCAGTTAGTTTTCTGTGCCCGGCTGAGCTGGATGCACACTAGGGGCTCTCCTGAGCTCCTAGAAGAAAGTATAGTTTAGGTTTTTTATTTTCAGTGAGACCTGCTGGCAACAGGCTCACTGCAACGAGGGACTAAGGGGAGACGAAGCGAACCTACCTAAGTGGTGGTAGCTTGGGCTTCTTAGGCTACTGGACACCATTAGCTCCAGAGGGATCGAACACAGGACCCGACCTCGTCGTCCGTTCCCGGAGCCGCGCCGCCGTCCCCCTTACAGAGCCAGAAACAAGAAGGTGGTCCGGAAAATCGGCGGCTGAAGACTTCTGTCTTCTCCAAGGTAGCGCACAACACTGCAGCTGTATGCCATTGCTCCTCATGCACACCTCACACTGCGGTCACTGATGGGTGCAGGGCGCTGGGGGGGGCGCCCTGAGCAGCAATAATAACACCTTGGCTGGCAAAACTAACACCATATATAGTCCCAGAGGCTATATAGGTGTATATTAACCCCTGCCAGAAACGATAAAATAGCGGGAGAAAGCCCGCCGAAAAAGGGGCGGAGCCAACTCCCTCAGCACACTGGCGCCATTATTCCCTCACAGCTTCGCTGGAAGGAAGCTCCCTGGCTCTCCCCTGCAGTCCTGCACTACAGAAAGGGTAAAAAAGAGAGGGGGGGCACAATTTAGGCGCAGTATATATTTATATTATAGGCAGCTATAGGGGAAAACACTCTGTATAGTGATATCCCTGTGTTATATAGCGCCCTGGTGTGTGCTGGCATACTCTCCCTCTGTCTCCCCAAAGGGCTTTGTGGGGTCCTGTCCTCTGTAAGAGCATTCCCTGTATGTCTGCTGTGTGTCGGTACTGCTGTGTCGACATGTATGATGAGGATAATGATGTGGAGGCGGAGCAAATGCCTGTGAATGTGATGTCACCCCCTGCGGGGTCGACACCAGTGTGGATGGACTTATGGAAGGAATTACGTGACAGTGTCAGCTCCTTACATAAAAGGTTTGGCGACATAGGACAGCCGGCTACTCAGCTTGTGCCTGTCCAAGCGTCTCAAATGTCATCAGGGGCTATAAAACGCCCGCTACCTCAGATGACAGATACAGATGTCGACACGGATACTGACTCCAGTGTCGACGATGATGAGACGAGTGTACCCTCCAATAGATCCACCCGTTATATGATTGAGGCTATGAAAAATGTATTACACATTTCTGATGATACCCCAGGTACCACAAAAAAGGGTATTATGTTTGGTGAGAAAAAACTACCAGTAGTTTTTCCTGCATCTGACGAATTAAATGAGGTGTGTGAGGAAGCGTGGACTTCCCCAGATAAGAAATTGATAATTTCTAAACGGTTAATGGCTGCGTACCCTTTCCCGCCAGAGGATAGGTCACGCTGGGAAACACCCCCTAGGGTAGATAAAGCACTGACACGCTTATCAAAGATGGTGGCACTACCGTCTCCGGATACGGCCGCCCTAAAAGAACCTGCTGATAGAAAGCTGGAAAGTACCCTAAAAGCTATATACACACACACACTGGCATTATATTGAGACCCGCTATTGCATCAGCTTGGATGTGCAGTGCTGCTGCTGCGTGGTCAGACTCCCTGTCGGAAAACATTGATAACATGGATAGGGACAATATTTTGCTAACGATTGACCATATAAAAGACGCGGTCTTATACATGCGTGATGCACAGAGGGATATTTGCCGGCTGGCATCAAAAATAAGCGCTATGTCCATTGCCGCCAGACGGGAGTTATGGACTAGGCAATGGTCAGGTGATGCCGACTCCAAGCGGCACATGGAAGTTTTACCCTATAAAGGGGTGGAACTTTTTGGGGAAGGTCTTTCAGACCTCGTTTCCACAGCTACTGCTGGGAAATCGACTTTTTTGCCACAGGCTACCCCACAGCAAAAGAAAGCACCATATTATCAGGTACAGTCCTTTCGGCCCCAGAAAAATAAGAGGGCTAGAGGCTCATCCTTTCTGCCGAGGGGCAGAGGAAGGGGGAAAAAGCTGCAGCACACAGCTAGTTCCCAGGAGCAGAAGTCCTCCCCTGCGTCCGGTAAGTCCACAGCATGACGCTGGGGCTGCTCAGGCGGAATCGGGAATGGTGGGGGCACGTCTCAGGTTTTTCAGCACACAGTGGGCTCTCTCACAAGTGGATCCCTGGGTCCTTCAAGTAGTATCTCAGGGGTACAGGCTGGAATTCGAGACGTCTCCCCCCCGCCGTTTCCTAAAATCTGCCTTGCCGGCAACTCCCTCTGCCAGGGAGGCAGTGTTGGTGGCTATTCAAAAACTGTATTCACAGAAAGTGATCGTCAAGGTACCCCTCCTTCAGCAAGGAAAGGGTTACTACTCCACAATGTTTGTGGTACCGAAACCGGACGGTTCGGTGAGACCCATCTTAAATTTAAAAGCCTTGAACACTTATATCAAAAGGTTCAAGTTCAAGATGGAATCGCTCAGGGCGGTTATTGCGAGCCTGGAGGAGGGGGATTACATGGTATCCCTGGACATCAAGGATGCGTACCTGCATGTCCCCATTTACCCTCCGCACCAGGAGTACCTCAGATTTGTGGTACAGGACTGTCACTATCAGTTCCAGACGCTGCCGTTTGGGTTATCCACGGCACCGAGGGTCTTTACCAAGGTAATGGCCGAAATTATGATACTCCTTCGCATGAAGGGAGTTTTAATTATCCCGTACTTGGACGATTTCCTGATAAAGGCGAGGTCCAAAGAACAGTTGATAGTGGGGGTGGCACTTTCTCAGGAAGTGCTACAACAGCACGGCTGGATTCTAAACATTCCAAAGTCACAGCTGGTCCTGACGACACGTCTTCTGTTCCTGGGAATGATTCTGGACACAGACCAGAAAAGAGTGTTTCTTCCACTGGAAAAAGCCGAGGAATTGTCATCTCTGGTCAGAGACATCCTAAAACCAGGAAAAGTGTCGGTACATCAATGCACACGAGTCCTGGGAAAAATGGTAGCTTCGTACGAAGCAATTCCATTTGGAAGGTTCCACGCAAGGACGTTCCAGTGGGACCTGTTGGACAAATGGTCCGGGTCCCATCTCCAGATGCATCAGCGGATATCCCTATAGGCCAGAACCAGGGTGTCGCTGCAGAGGGCTCATCTACTAGAGGGCCGCAGATTCGGAATACAGGACTGGGTCCTGGTGACCACGGATGCCAGCCTTCGGGGCTGGGGGGCAGTCACAAAGGGAAGAAATTTCCAAGGACTGTGGTCAAATCAGGAGATTTCTCTTCACATAAATATCCTGGAGCTAAGGGCCATTTACAATGCCCTAAGCCAGGCAAGACCCCTGCTTCAAAACCAGCCGGTACTGATCCAGTCAGACAACATCACGGCGGTCGCCCATGTAAACAGACAGGGCGGCACGAGAAGCAGGATGGCGATGGCAGAAGCCACAAGGATTCTCAGATGGGCAGAGAATCGTGTGTTAGCACTGACGGCAGTGTTCACTCCGGGAATGGACAACTGGGAAGCAGACTTCCTCAGCAGGCACGACCTCCACCCGGGAGAATGGGGACTTCATCCAGAAGTCTTCCAAATGCTGGTCAACCGGTGGGAAAAACCACAGGTAGACATGATGGCGTCCCGCCTCAACAAGAAGTTGAAAAGATATTGCGTCCGGTCAAGAGACCCTCAGGCGATAGCGGTGGACGCTCTAGTGACACCATGGGTGTACCAGTCGGTTTATGTGTTTCCTCCTCTACCTCTCATACCCAAGGTACTGAGAATAATAAGAAGGCGAGGAGTGAAAACCATACTCGTGGTTCCGGATTGGCCAAGAAGAGCTTGGTACCCGGAACTTCAAGAGATGCTTACAGAGGACCCTTGGCCTCTGCCGCTCAGACAAGACCTGCTGCAGCAGGGACCCTGTCTGTTCCAAGACTTACCGCGGCTGCGTTTGACGGCATGGCGGTTGAACACCGGATCCTGAAGGAAAAGGGTATTCCGGAGGAAGTCATCCCTACCCTGATCAAAGCCAAGAAGGATGTCACCGCAAGACATTATCACTGCATTTGGCGAAAATATGTTGCTTGGTGTGAGGCCATGAAGGCCCCGACGGAGGAATTTCAACTGGGTCGATTCCTGCACTTCCTGCAAGCAGGGGTGACGTTGGGCCTCAAATTGGGGTCCATAAAGGTCCAGATTTCGGCTCTGTTGATTTTCTTCCAAAAGGAACTGGCTTCACTGCCCGAAGTTCAGACTTTTGTCAAAGGAGTACTGCATATTTAGCCTCCTTTTGTGCCCCCAGTGGCACCTTGGGATCTCAATGTGGTTTTGGCATTCCTGAAATCACATTGGTTCGAACCACTTAAGACTGTGGATTTAAAATATCTCACGTGGAAAGTGGTCATGTTGTTGGCCCTGGCGTCGGCCAGGCGGGTTTCAGAATTGGCAGCTTTGTCTTGTAAAAGCCCTTATCTGATTTTCCATATGGATAGGGCAGAATTGAGGACTCGTCCTCAGTTTCTCCCAAAGGTGGTATCAGCTTTTCACTTGAACCAACCTATTGTGGTGCCTGCGGCTACTAGGGACTTGGAGGATTCCAAGTTGCTGAACGTAGTCAGGGCCCTAAAAATTTATATTTCCAGGACGGCTGGAGTCAGAAAGACTGACTCGCTGTTTATCCTGTATGCACCCAACAAGCTGGGTGCTCCTGCTTCTAAGCAGACTATTGCGCGCTGGATTTGTAGCACTATTCAGCTGGCGCATTCTGCGGTAGGCTTACCGCAGCCTAAATCTGTGAAAGCCCATTCCACACGGAAGGTGGGCTCATCTTGGGCGGCTGCCCGAGGGGTCTCGGCTTTACAACTTTGCCAAGCAGCTACTTGGTCGGGGGCAAACACGTTTGCAAAATTCGACAAATTTGATACCCTGGCTGAGGAGGACCTGGAGTTCTCTCATTCGGTGCTGCAGAGTCATCCGCACTCTCCCGCCCGGTATAATCCCCATGGTCCTTACGGAGTCTCCAGCATCCACTAGGACGTCAGAGAAAATAAGAATTTACTCACCGGTAATCTTTTGTTTTTAAACAACTTTATTTCATATCTTTAATACACAGATTTTTCTCTTTATTTTAAACTTAAAAAATAATTTACTCTGCACAACATGGATAAAATATCCTTTATAGCACAGAAACAATTCAAGTTACATTATAGCATTGCAGGTAAGTAAAACAGATACATATCAGGAGAGACAAAAGTCTATGGGAGTCATTCAGACCCAGCCGCAATAGCGTCCCGCAGCAGTTTGCTGGTGGTGACAAAATGCACGTGCGCAGCAGCCGCGCTGACAAACACATTGTGGCCGCATCCCTAGGGGTAAATGCGGGCGGGCCGGGACCATTTTCCAAGGAGGGGGGAGGGCTGCTCTGTGTTCACATCTGTGTTCATCTCTGTTTAACCCCCTATAAGCTTCCAGAGTGCACCTCATATCTCATCTTTTCCAAGGTACTGCAAATGATATGAGATCGGTAGCAGCACTACTTTCAGGATTATTACACAGAACACACATAAAGGCTGACACAGCAAATAACAGTAACACATACAAGGGATTAACTAGAAATAAGGAAGCATAATAATCATTAAGTCTAATTATCAACTGGTTCTGTGCGGAACCCATACACATCTTTACTGCCTCCAGCAGCCCCTGGTACTGCACTGCAGCCTTCCACCCTGTCTCCCCCCCCACTACTGCCACTGCCCCGTCTCCACCCACAACTGCCACCCACCCCGTCTCCCCCCACTACTGCCACTACCCCGTCTCCCCCCAATACTGCCACCTGCCCCATCTCCCTCTACTTCCACCTGCCCTGCCTCCCCCCACTATTGCAAAACGCCCTGTATCCCCCCACTATTGTCACCGCCCCATCTCCCCCACACTACTGCCACTGCCCTGTCCCCCCTCTTCCACCTCCGCACTGTTTGGGGACAATATTACCCACAGACAGTGCCTCCGGCAGCCCCCGCTACAGCACTAGTGCCACCACCCTGTTTCCCCGTCTGACATCTCAGAACTTCTTGTGGATTCTTGATACTGTTGGTAACAGTCCTTCATCTGCAGATGGAAGTAAGAAAGCAGGGCAGTAAGGAGGCAGAAGCTGCTTCTGGTACCATGGACACTGGTCATGTCGGGCTGGGAGAGTCAGTAAGATTATGTAATAGTCACCATCTTACAGGCAGCCGGTGAAGGGAGCAGAGAATGGGTGTTATGTGGCAGGAACGGGCTGGTTAGGTAACAGCCTGGCTGCTGCATTCTGTACAAGCTACAACCGGTGCAATTCTTTTGCTGGGAGACCCAGGTAGAGGAAATTGCAGTAGTCTATGTGTGATGATACAAGTGCATGTATGACTGTAGGTAGATCTTCTGAGGGAAATAAGTGCTGGAGTCTGGCTATGTTCCTCAGATGAGGATCTAATTGTGGCTGATACCTGATGTCTAAGTGTCACTCCACCATCCAGGACACCAAGATTCCACACAGGATCAGCATTTTGTAACTCTGAACCCCCAAGCGTAAGTCTGGTTTGTTTGCAAAGCTGAGCTGTAGCCCTGCCCTTTGGTGGTGAGTTTAAAGACCTGTCTCACCAGGACTGAATCACAGCCAACTGGCAACACCCACACCTGGCGCTCAGCTAGACAACCATTTAGGATTGGTACTGGGTTCTCAGTACCTAGAGCAAAGACAGGTCATCTGCATAGCAGTGGTAGATGAGGGCATGACATCTGATTATTTCACCCAGTGGTAACATGTATATTGCAAAAAGCATAGGAGATAGGATAAGAACCTTGAAGAACAATGCACGGCAATGATAAGTATACTCCAGAAGATTAAAATTGTTCCTCACCTGAGTGATGTCTATTGTGTGCAACAAGAGCTGATTTATTTCTCAGAGTATAGAAATGGCTTCTCACCTATGTGAGTTCTCTGATGTCTAACAAGATGTGATTTGTGTGCAAAACCTTTCCCACACTCAGAACATGGAAATGGATTCTCACCTGTGTGACTTTGCTGATGGGTAACAAGTCGTGATTTGTGTGTAAAACATTTCCCACACTCAGAGCAAGAAAATGGCTTCTCACCTGTGTGACTTCTGTGATGTATAACAAGATCTGATTTACATGCAAAACATTTCCCACACTCAGAACATGGAAAAGGTTTCTCACCTGTGTGACTGCGCAGATGTGTAACAAGTTGTGATTTACTTACACAACATTTCCCACACTCAGAACATGGAAATGGCTTCTCACCTGTGTGCTCTTTCTGATGTGTTACAAGATTGGATTTCCAGGTAAAACTTTTCCTGCACTCAGAGCAAGAAAATGGCCTCTCACCTGTGTGCTTTCTCTGATGTCTAACAAGATATGATTTAAGTGCAAAACATTTCCCACACTCAGAACATGGAAATGGCTTCTCACCTGTGTGACTTTGCTGATGGGTAACAAGTCGTGATTTGTGTGTAAAACATTTCCCACACTCAGAGCAAGAAAATGGCTTCTCACCTGTGTGACTTCTGTGATGTATAACAAGATCTGATTTACATGCAAAACATTTCCCACACTCAGAACATGGAAAAGGTTTCTCACCTGTGTGACTGCGCAGATGTGTAACAAGTTGTGATTTACTTACACAACATTTCCCACACTCAGAACATGGAAATGGCTTCTCACCTGTGTGCTCTTTCTGATGTGTTACAAGATTGGATTTCCAGGTAAAACTTTTCCTGCACTCAGAGCAAGAAAATGGCCTCTCACCTGTGTGCTTTCTCTGATGTCTAACAAGATATGATTTAAGTGCAAAACATTTCCCACACTCAGAACATGGAAATGGCTTTTCACCTGTGTGACTTCTCTGATGTCTAATAAGATATGATTTAAGTGCAAAACATTTCCCACACTCAGAACATGGAAATGGCTTTTCACCTGTGTGACTTCTCTGATGTCTAACAAGTTGTGATTTCTTTGTAAAACATTTCCCACACTCAGAACATATCAGTGGCCTCTCACCTGCCTTACCTGTGTGTGCGTTAATAGGCTTTGTGTTCTGTGTAAAACATTTGGCATCTATAGAACACGGAAACACTGTATCTACTGTCAGAGCTGTAACAGATGCACCAATATCAGAGTGATCAGGAGAACATTTCCCAGGATCAGAGGGATCAGCTGATAGAGCTGGATGTATAATTGGGGTAATGGGGTTAGCTCCTGGAGAATCCTGTCTACTGTCATCTTTTATGTCACAATCCGGGGATAACATTAGATGTCCTTCTGAGATATTCCTGTTTGTGTGTCCATCTGCTGGAAATAAAATACATTATGGAAATGTGACATTTTCTGTAACAATATTAATCTTGTAAACAATAGGAGAAGACGACTCTCTGAGACACTTAATTGTAAATGTGTGTGTATAATAAAACATAACTTTTAATGAAGGCTTTATAATATTATGTCTCAGACTATCATTGTGTCCACCCTCCTGAGAACACTCACAATAACAAATGTAATATTATAATAAGACTTAGATATATCTCTCTCTTGTACTGGTAACTAACCATGAAGTATAAATGGAGATGTAGTCACTCGCCAAGTCCTATGTCAGCACCAATGTAGAACAATGGATGGGGAACATATCGTATGAATTGGAGATTCTAGATGAACAATAATATCAGTCATATGAGCTGATGGATCAGAGAAATGTCTCCTAACGTTACTCCTGGAAGCATTGGTAAGGTAGCATTCCTTTATGTGTGTGCTCATACGCTGGTAAGCCTGTACATGTGTTACTCACCCTTATATAAGGTATATTGCTACAACAGAGTAGGTGTGGAACAAGGTACTTTACATGCAATACACCATAATACCCTGTAATCATCATCATCATCTGCTAGGTTATAATCTACTTTCTCTTATGTCCTAGGGGACACTTGAGTCTATTTAGTACCATGGGGTATAGATGGGTTCTTTGGGAGCCACTGGCACTTTAAGAGTTTAATAGTGTGGGCTGGCCCCTCCCTCTATGCCCCTCCTACCAGACTCAGTTTAGAAAATGTGCCGGGAGGAGCCGGTCACAGCTAGGGGAGCTCCTAGGAGTTTTCTTAGCTTTTTATTTTCTAGAGTTAGTTAGGTTACAGGAAGGCTGCTGGCAACAGCCTCCCTGCTTCGTGGGACTTAGGTGGAGGGGGGGGGGTAGAAACCAACTTCCTGGAGTAGTGATGTGTACCGGAAATTTTTCGGGTTTTGTGTTTTGGTTTCGGTTCCGCGGGCGTGTTTTGGATTTGGACGCGTTTTGGCAAAACCTCCCTGAAAATGTTTTGTCGGATTCGGGTGTGTTTTGGATTCTTTTTTTTTTTTTTACAAAAAACCCTCAGAAACTGCTTAAATCATAGAATTTGGGGGTCATTTTAATTCCATAGTATTATTAACCTCAGTAACCATAGTTTCCACTAATTTCCAGTCTATACTGAACACCTCACAATATAATTTTTAGTTCTAAAATTTGCACCGAGGTCGCTGGATGACTAAGCTAAGCGACCCAAGTGGCCGACACAAACACCTGGCCCATCTAGGAGTGGCACTGCAGTGTCAGACAGGATGGTCGATTTAAAAAATAGTCCCCAAACAGCACATGATGCAAAGAAAAAAAAGAGGTGCACCAAGGTTGCTGGATGGCTAAGCTAAGCGACCCAAGTGGCCGACACAAACACCTGGCCCACCTAGGAGTGGCACTGCAGTTTTCTAGCGGGAGGATGAGTGCTTCCATCCTCATGTGAATCTGAACCACTAGCCATGAACATAGGCCAGGGACTCAGCCGTTCCTTGCCACTCCGTGTCGTAAATGGCATATTGGCAAGTTTACGCTTCTCATCAGATGCTTTTAATTTAGATTTTTGGGTCACTTTACTGAACTTTTGTAGTATGCTTGACAACACAGAGGTAGAGCAATGGACTATTGTACCGTACTGCTATATATATACTGGTGGTCACCAAAATGCTGCACTGTCCTCCTACTATATATACTGCGCACAACTAAAATGCACCACAGGTATGGATGGATAGTATACTTGACGACACACAGGTAGGTAGAGCAGTGGACTACTGTACCGTACTGCTATATATTATATACTGGTGGTCTGCAAAATTCTGCACTGTCCTCCTACTATATATACTGTGCACAACTAAAATGCACCACAGGTATGGATGGATAGTATACTTGACGACACAGAGGTAGGTAGAGCAGTGGACTACTGTACCGTACTGCTATATATTATATACTGGTGGTCAGCAAAATTCTGCACTGTCCTCCTACTATATATACTGTGCACAACTAAAATGCACCACAGGTATGGATGGATAGTATACTTGACGACACAGAGGTAGGTAGAGCAGTGGCCTACTGTACCATACTGCTATATAATACTGGTGGTCACTGGTCAGCAAAATTCTGCACTGTCCTCCTATACTACAATGCAGCACAGATATGGAGCATTTTTCAGGCAGAGAACGTATATATTTTCAGCACACTGAGCACAGATATTTGCAGCACACTGAACACAGAAACTGAGAGAACGCTGCACGTCCTCTCCCTATCGTCTCCAATGTACGAGTGAAAATGGCGGCGACGCGCGGCTCCTTATATAGAATATGAATCTCGCGAGAATCCGACAGCGGGATGATGATGTTCGGGCGCGCTCGGGTTAACCGAGCAAGGCGTGAGGATCCGAGTCTGCGTCGGAACCGTGTAAAATGGGTGAAGTTCGGGGGGGTTCAGATTCCGAGAAACCAAACCCGCTCATCACTACTGAAGAGTTAATGGTTCTCTACTCCGCTGACAGGATACTGAGCTCCTGAGGTTGCTGATCGCAAGTCCACGAGGCAACTGCTCTGTCCCGCAGCACGGCCGCCAACCCCTAACAAAGCCAGAAGAAAGTGGTGAGTACAGCGCCGGCGTCCCGGTTAGCGGGTGTCCTGTGCTGCAGAGTGTGTATCTTCTCCTGAGGAGTCTATTACATGTACTCAGGACTGCAATGTGCTGTCTCAGCCTTCTGAATCCGAACCCCCATGAGTGGATTCTTTAAGGGGAATGAAATCCCAGATTTCAACAAGGATGTTACATATGAGAAAGAGACGCAGATTTTGAGACAATCTGTAGTGGGTTTGAAGTATTCAGCTCCCACTACTTCATCTAAAACCCCACCAACAGTACATACCCCCAAAAATGTACACTTGCCCAGATAATGCAAGCTGACACTGATACCGACTCTGATACAGGGGACGGTGATGGGCATTCCTTGCTAAAGGGGTGTAGCTAATGATTGAAGCCATTAGGGATGTTTTGCATATTTCTGAGAAGGTTCCGGAACAAGTAGAGGAATCTTATTTTACAGTAAATAAGAAATCCTCGCTTACCTTCCCTGCTTCTAAGGAGTTCAACTCCTTGTTTGAAAAATCTTGGGAAAACCCAGAGAAAAATTCCAGATCCCTAAAAGAATTCTCATTGCTTTGCCTTTCCCTGAAGAGGATAGGAAGAAGTGGGAAAACCCACCTATAGTAGACGCTTCTGTATCTAGGCTGTCTAAAAAGGTGGTTTTACCTGTCCCTGGTTCAACTGCCATAAAGGAGCCGGCTGACCGCAAGATTAAGACTACGCTCAAATCACTATACACTGCTACAAGCATGGCTTTAAGGCCCACTATTGCTTGTGCATGGATTTCTAAAGCCATAGTAAAGTGGTCAGGCACATTACTAGAGGACTTAGATACTATAGATAGGAGTGACATTGACTTGTTTTTACGTCACATACAGGATTCTGCAGGTTTCATGGTGGAGGCCATGAAGGACATTGGCCTGCTACTTCCATGGCTGTCTCGGCACGCAGAGGACTCAGGATACGCCAATGGACTGCGGATGCAGTATCCAAGAAAAGTGTGGAGAACCTGCCATTCACAGGGCAGGCACTATTTGGGGACGTAATGGATTTGTGGATTTCCATGGCGACTGCAGGTAAGACAACATTTCTTCCCTCCGCAGCATTCCCAGCTAGGAAATATTATCCTGCACCTACACTGCAGTCCTTTCGGACCGCAAAATTTAAAAAATCCAAACCCCCTCCCGCCTTCTTTAGAGGTGGTCGGGGAAGATCCAAAAAACCTGCACCAACAGGTTCCCAGGAACAGAATCCAGGTTCTGCTTCCTCCAAATATTCAGCATGATGGTGGACCTCTCAGCCTGGAGATCAGACTGGTGGGAGCGAGACTAAAAGATTTCAGTCACGTCTGGGCGTCATCATGCCTAGACCCCTGGGTGACGGATATTGTTACCCAGGGGTACAGACTGGAGTTTCAGGTACTCCCAACTCACAGATTCTTCAAATCAGGCTTACCAGGTTCGCTGACAGAAAGTGCTATCCTACAGGAAGCCATTCAAAAACTGGTGCGAACAAATGTTATTGTTCCAGTTCCACCTCACCCAAAAATCAAGGGTTATTACTCAAACCTGTTTGTGGTACCAAAACCGGACGGTTCGGTAAGGCATATATTGAACCTGAAGGTGTTGAACCCCTACTTGAGGGTTTTCCAATTTAAGATGTAGTCTCTGAGAGCGGTGATCTCAGGTCTGGAGAAGGGGGAATTCCTAGTATCCCTGGATATCAAGGATGCGTACCTTCACATTCCGATCTGGCCACCTCACCAGGCCTATCTACGGTTTGCACTACAGGACTGTCACTATCCGTTCCAAACATTGCCATCTGGCCTCTCCACAGCACCGAGGGTGTTCACCATGGTCATGGTGGAGATGATGCTACTCCTACGCAAACAGGGAGTGAACATAATTCCATATCTGGATGATCTGCTGATAGAGGCATCTTCCAAGGAGAAGCTGTTGCAGAGTATTGCGCTCTCAACTCCTGCCGGAAATCACTGAGGCTGTAGTGAAGGGCACTGATCATGTGCTGTCAGTGTCTGTAGCTCCCAGAGAAGCGGCTGGTTTCAGGAGGGCATGTGGCTATATTGGCAGTTTTCAAGATGGCCACTTCTGGCAGGGAAGCCCAGATCAGAAGAAACTGACCGGCTATGGCGGGTGAACCAGGTCAGTAATAAGGCAGGAGAGGAGAGGGTACTAGGATGCAGGGGCACAGGGTAGCGTATCTGGCTGCACAGTAACCACACATGTATGTCCTCTATAATTCACAGCTCCACCAGATTTCCCCGTAGCACCATGGGTTAGGAGGAGATGGGAGATGCCGGGACACTGCTGGAGTGATGACAGGCAAGTGCTCCATGTATTCCCCACTGCCGCGACTCAGGGCTACAACGGCCGGACAGTTGGAGAAGGCAGGCTGTAACCGGTTGAGCTGACTAACCTGACGTGTCCTTGCTGTGCCCACCAATCCCCATAGTATGCGCCGCATCAGATGCCGGGAGAGCAGCTCCGCTCTGTGTCTCCCGCCGCGGTCACCACTGATCCCCATTCAGCCTCTCCACGCGACTCCAACAGCACAGCTAGGCACAAGAGTGGACAGGGGGCACAGCCCTCGTCAGTAGCAGCGCTGCCTCACTGAGGTCCGGTCCGCGGTGGGATCACTGCACAACTCCAGTCCGCGGCTTCAGATCCGGGAGTATGCCGCAACCTGCAAAAGCCAAATGAATGGCTCCCCGACTCCGCAACCTACAAAACACACAGAGGGGCAAGAAAGGGCTCGAAAGAGCCCGTAGGACAGCTGTAAAAGGCAGAAAGGACCTATATAAGCAGGAGCTCCTTTATCCTGCTGCCTTTCCAGTCAGGCCACACCCCCCGTGACATCATTTATTGATGTTGAAAACAAAAGTAATGTAGATTTTCGCACCAATCTAAGACCTGCAAATCTACTTTGGGAGCCACCTCCGTTTTTTTTAAACAGTCCCCAGCTGGACGAGGATTTCTTGGAATTCTAACTTCCTACTGGGCGTAACCCAAAATTTCCATCAGCTGTTTTGGGATGTTTAAACACAGTTGCCTTAGTTTTTAACACAGGCTCTGCTGCCTCTTCTAAGGATAGAATGGCTTACATAGCACTAATTAGCTCAGATGATATGTCCACTGAGCTGAGACCATCTGCAGTGCAATGAGTCCTCATCCTCCAACGAATCCTCATCTAAAGCATGTGTAGACTCTGAAGATGTTGTATCATATCTATGTGATTTACTTACCACCAGCCTTTCAGTCTGCTTTTTTGAGAGGCTGACAATTCCATAGGTGTATAAATCTCAGAATGAATGTTGCATGTAAGGGTTAATAGGGAAACCTATCACTGGTATGGGAGCTGGTATAAACTGCTCAGCTACATTGGATAATGTCTGTGCAAAGTAGCCCATGAAGGTTCACCAGAACCTGTGCCTGCCTCACTGCACGGTAAGCATTGTCGCGACCCGGCAGGGAGTTGTTGGAGCGACTCTAAGGTGCATATAAGATGCTTAGAAAGATCACTCAAAAAAATAGTAATACTATAAAAATAAAAATAGGATTTTAATACCTACCGGTAAATCCTTTTCTCCTAGTCCGTAGAGGATCCTGGGGTCACTTCAGAACCATGGGGTATAGACTGATTCGCAGGAGACATGGGCACTTTAAGACTTTTCCAGAGTGTGGACTGGCTCCTCCCTCTATGCCCCTCCTCCAGACCTCAGTATAGGAACTGTGCCCAGGAAGACGGACATTTCGAGGAAAGGATTTATTGTAAAGTTAACGGTTAGAGTCATACCAGCTCACACTTCAACCATGCCGTACAACAGGGCATTCAACGTTACACATGTCAACGGCATGAACAAATGCACAGCAACATGCTGAAAAGAAATGTAACACAACTCTTGTGTAACAAAAAGTAACAACTGCAGGTAAAGTACGCACTGGGCCGGGCGCCCAGCATCCTCTACGGACTAGGAGAAAAGGATTTACCGGTAGGTATTAAAATCCTATTTTCTCATACATCCTAGAGGATGCTGGGGTCACTTCAGAACCATGGGGTTATAACAAAGCTCCAGAACGGGCGGAAAAGTGCGGATGACCCTGCAACACTGATTGACCAAACTTGAGGTCATCATCGGCCAAGGTATCAAACCTGTAAAACTTGGCAAACGTGTTTGCCCCCGACCAAGTAGCCGCTCGGCAAAGTTGCAACGCCGAGACACCCCGGGCAGCTGCCCAGGAAGAGCCCACCTTTCTAGTAGAATGGGCATTCACCGAACTCAGTAACGGCAATCCTGCCGTGGAATGAGCGTGCTGAATCGTACCTCTGATCCAGCGCGCAATGGTCTGCTTAGTAGCAGGATACCCAATCTTGTTGGGAGCATACAGGACAAACAGAGCCTCTGTTTTCCGAATTTGAGCTGTCCTTGCGACATAAATTTTCAAAGCCCTGACCACATCTAGGGACTTTGATGCAGAGAAGGTGTCAGTAGCCACTGGCATCATAATAGGCTGGTTTATATGGAAAGAGGAAACCACCTTCGGAAGAAATTGCTGCCGAGTTCTTAACTCCGCCCTATCTTCATGGAAGATCAAGTAAGGGCACTTGTGAGACAAGGCCGCTAACTCAGACACCTGCCTTGCGGATGCTAAGGCCAACAGTATGACCACTTTCCAAGTGAGAAATTTGAACTCTATCTCCTGTAAAGGTTCAAACCAATGTGATTGAAGGAACTGCAACACCACGTTAAGATCCCAAGGTGCCACTGGAGGCACAAATGGAAGTTGGATGTGCAAAACCCCTTTCACGAACGTCTGAACTTCTGGAAGGGAGGCCAATTGTTTCTGAAAGAAAATTGATAAGGCCGAAATCTGGACCTTAATGGAGCCCAGTTTCAGACCCGCATCCACACCTGCCTGTAGAAAATGGAGAAAAACGTCCCAAGTGAAACTCTTCCATTGGAGCCTTCTTGGATTCACACCAAGATACATATTTTCTTCAAATACGGTGGTAATGTTTAGACGTTACTCCTTTCCTGGCCCGAATGAGAGTGGGAATTACTTCTTCTGGAATACCCTTTCGGGGTAGGATCTGGCATTCAACAGCCATGCCGTCAAACGTAGCCGCGGTAAATCTTGATACACGCACGGCCCCTGCTGCAGCAGGTCCTCGCAAAGAGGAAGAGGTTGAGGATCTTCGATGAGTAACTCTTGAAGCTCTGGATACCAAGCCCTCCTTGGCCAGTCTGGGGCAATGAGGATCGCCCGAACCCTTGTTCTTCTTACAATCTTGAGAACTTTTGGAATCAGTGGAAGTGGAGGGAAGACATACACCGACTGAAACGCCCACTGTGTCACCAGTGCATCCACTGCTATTGCTTGAGGGTCACTCGACCTGGAATAATATCTCTGAAGCTTCTTGTTGAGGCGAGATGCCATCATGTCTAATTGAGGGACTCACCAAAGATCTGCCACCTCTGCGAAGACGTGTCGGTGGAGGCCCCATTCTCCTGGATGGAGATCGTGTCTGCTGAGGAAGTCTGCTTCCCAGTTGTCCACTCCCGGAATGAAAATTGCAGACAGAGCGCTTGCATGTTTTTCCGCCCAGAGGAGTATTCTTGTCGCCTCTGCCATTGCCGCTCTGCTTTTCGTTCTGCCCTGACTGTTTATGTACGCCACTGCTGTTACATTGTCGGACTGGATCTGTACGGGTAGATCTTGAAGACGATGCTCCGCTTGTAGAAGGCCGTTGTAAATGGCTCTCAACTCCAGAACGTTTATGTGAAGACAAGTTTCCTGACTTGACCATCTTCCTTGGAAGCTTACTCCGTGTGACTGCCCCCCAGCCTCGGAGACTTGCATCCGTGGTTACCAGGACCCAGTCCTGAATCCCGAACCTGCGACCCTGCAGTAGGTGAGCACTGTGTAGCCACCACAGGAGCGAAATTCTGGCTTTTGATGACAGGATTATCCTCTGGTGCATGTGTAGATGGGATCCGGACCACTTGTCCAACAGATCCCACTGGAATACCCTGGTATGGAATCGGCCAAACTGCAAGGCCTCGAAGGCCGCTACCATCTTTCCCAACAACCAAATGCATTGATGAATTGACACTCTTGTCGGTTTCAGAATTTGTTTGACCATTTTCTGGATTTCCAGAGCCTTTTCCACTAGAAGAAATACCCTCTGAACTTCTGTGTCCAGAATCATTCCCAGAAAGGATAACTTTGTTGTAGGTTCCAATTGTGATTTTGGAATGTTTATGATCCAACCGTGTTGTTGAAGCACTGTCGGGGAGAGTGCAATGTTCTGCACCAACCATTCCCTGGGCCTCGCTTTTATTAGGAGATCGTCCAGGTAAGGAATTATATCGACTCCTTTCTGACGAAGGAGGACCATCATCTCCTTGGTGAAGACCCTCTGTGTCGTGGAGAGTCCAAACGGCAACGTTTGAAATTGGTAATGACAATCCTGTACCGCGAATCTCAGATAAGCTTGATGCGGAGGATAAATGGAAACATGTAAGTAGGCATCTTTTATGTCCACTGATACCATGATATGTTAATATTTTAAAATCTTTTACATATGAACAAACAGGAAGTGAAGAGTTCACTTCCAGGTCATTTTTAGTATAAAAAGGGGATGCATGCAGGTAGGGATCATTCTGCACTGAGGAAGAGTTAAGGATAACTCAAAACGCGTTGGAGGCATACTTTGATCCATCTACCTGCCTCCATAACTACAGAGGAACTTACCAAGTCCAGTGACCGGCAGATAGCGTGGAGGGAGGAGGGAGGAATTCCGGAACCTTCCATTTATACTCTTTCCATTGCTCCTTGCAGGGAGCTTGGCACGGTACGGTTCCAATTCTTACTTTAAAGTGAAGCTGTCACTTTTATATTGGATGAATTAATGTTCTTATATTGTTTTAATATGAAAAATAAATTGTAAATTTTTAAATTACTACACTATATACAATTTCTCCTTCTTGTTTACATATTGTGAATACTTGTCCATGAGGAGGAAGTGGAGTTAGAAGAATTGTGAGAAATAAAGTCCTGAAGAAGTGTAACAGCCATTATTAGTTCTTCTTTGGACATTTCATCAGCACTGAAGGACATTTTCTGAACATTTCATTAGTATTGCTATGTGGTATCCACACATATGGTGGTAGTCCCTAAGGTGTATTCATTTGCTTGTTGTGTATCAGTTGTTGAATTTATCTGGGCAGCTTTTTTCCATCAAGCGCTATTCTCTGTTCCATATATATATATATTTATATATAGTAATCCAAAAAGAACGGCACTCAGGGACTATCATATCATATTGTCTTTTGATCCTGACGAAGGGGCTGTGTCCCCGAAAACGTTTACGTTCGATTCAACCACAATATACTCTTGCATATATGATAGTCCCTGAGTGCCGTTCTTTTTGGATTACTATGGACTTTCTGTGAGCTGGACACCGGGGCAATTGTTCCTTGTCTGTGAGTGCCGACTGATTTGGAATTGTATATATATATATATATATATATATATATATACATACACTCTCTTGGTAATTCCGAGTTGATCGCAGCAGGAACTTTGTTAGCAGTTGGGCAAAACCATGTGCACTGCAGGGGGGCAGATATAACATGTGCAGAGAGAGTTAGATTTGGGTGGGGTGTATTCAATCTGCAATCTAAATTGCAGTGTAAAAATAAAGCAGTCAGTATTTACCCTGCACAGAAACAAAATAACCCACCAAAATCTAACTCTTTCTGCATGTTATATCTGCCTCCCCTGCAGTGCACATGATTTTGCCTAACTGCTAACAAAATTCCTGCTGCGATCAACTCAAAATTACCCCCGAGGTCTGAACTTCTGGCAACACTGTAAACTTCTTCTGAAAGAACATTGAGAGAGCTGAAATATGGACCTTAATGGAACCCAGACATAAGCCCTTATTCACACCAAAAGTTTTCTACCAAGGTAAAATGGATTTAGGCGCTAATAGGATGTTGCGTTTCTAATGCTGCTGCTATAAATTGGGGTAGTCACACCCAAAACCACGAGAAAACAATACACAAGTAAGATAGCAGCGCTAAAATGGAACTAAAAACTTTAAAGGTTTGAGTGAAAAGTTAATCACAATTTATTGGAATGTAATTTTTTAAAAATTGCATCTTAAACAATAAAAGACCAAATATTCCACCATATTGTAATCATACATATGCCAAATCAGTTAATATTAGCATTAACAGCTGCCGTTAGGGTGTAGTCCGTTCCTGATGGTAAATGGACTGGTATGAACTTTTAGTATATGTCACTAGAAATTAACCAATTAGATAGTCCCATATAGGTTGTTACCACTTTCAAGCCGCTGGAGGTGTAGTCCCTTGTAGTAGTCCCTTAGTTGGTCACAGACCCAGACGTGGGTTACTTGTGGGGTCCTCACTGCATTGCGGTATCCTCCTGTTATGAAAGGATGGGTGGTACTCCAAGTGGGATGGTTCTTTATAGATTCAATGCCCCAGTCCTGGTCCGGACACCCTGGGTAGCTGGATTTGGCAAAGAGTGGTGGTATGGCAAGCCTCCTAACGCGTTTCACTGCAAGGCACTGCAGCTTTATCAAAGGTAAACCTTTGATAAAGCTGCAGTGCCTTGCAGTGAAACGCGTTAGGAGGCTTGCCATACCACCACTCTTTGCCAAATCCAGCTACCCAGGGTGTCCGGACCAGGACTGGGGCATTGAATCTATAAAGAACCATCCCACTTGGAGTACCACCCATCCTTTCATAACAGGAGGATACCGCAATGCAGTGAGGACCCCACAAGTAACCCACGTCTGGGTCTGTGACCAACTAAGGGACTACTACAAGGGACTACACCTCCAGCGGCTTGAAAGTGGTAACAACCTATATGGGACTATCTAATTGGTTCATTTCTAGTGACATATACTAAAAGTTCATACCAGTCCATTTACCATCAGGAACGGACTACACCCTAACGGCAGCTGTTAATGCTAATATTAACTGATTTGGCATATGTATGATTACAATATGGTGGAATATTTGGTCTTTTATTGTTTAAGATGCAATTTTTTAAAAATTACATTCCAATAAATTGTGATTAACTTTTCACTCAAACCTTTAAAGTTTTTAGTTCCATTTTAGCGCTGCTATCTTACTTGTGTATTGTTTCCTTATTCACACCAGCCTGCAGGAAGCACAAGAATTCTGCAGGTGGATACGTGCGTTCCTCATACCAAAAGATATCTCCTCCAGATATGATGATAGTGTTTTGACGTCACAGGCTTTCTGGCCTGAACCATGGTTGCAATAATCTTTTTGGAAAGGCCTTTGTGAGCTAGGATGTTCCGCTCAACCTCCATGCCGTCAAACGAAGTCGCCGTAAGATCGGGTAGATGAACGGTCCTTGTTGCAGAAGATATCTTATTGGCAGAGGCCAACAGTCTAAGACGGACATGTCCAGAAGATCTGCGTACCACGTCCTCCGAGGCCAATCCAGGGCAATCAGAATTGTCTGGACTCCTTGATTTCTGAATCGCTTTAGCACCCTCGGGAGCAATGGATACGAGGAAACAGGTAAACCAGCCAGTAAGGCCAAGGGGACGTCAGCGAATCTATTGCCCTCGCCTGAGGGTTCCTGGTTCTTGAGCAATACCAGCGAAGCTTCTTGTTGAGTCGAGTAGCCATTATGTCTATCTGTGGGCAGCCCCACAGGTCAATTATCTGTTAAAACACCTCGTGATGGAGACACCCCGGGAGGGGTGGAGAGCGTGACGACTCATGAAGTCCGCTTCCCTGTAGTCCACCCCCGGAATGAAGATAGCGGACATTGCATTTCTTTCTTCTGAGAGGAGTATCTTTGACACTTCTCGCATGCAGGCTATGCTTTTTGTCCCTCCTTGGCGATTTATGTAAGCCACCGCCATGGCGTTGTCCGACTGAACCTGGATCGCTAGATTCCTAAGCAGAGGAGAGGCCTGAAGCAGAGAATTGTAGATCACCCGACGTTCCATAATGTTGATTAGAAGTAGGGCTTCGTGGGCTGATCACTTGCCCTGGAACTGAGCCCCTTGGGTGACAGCTCCCCATCCTCTCAGACTCATATCTGTCATGAGGAGAAACCAATTCTGAGTCCCAAAACTTCAACCTTCCAGCAGGTTTGAGGACTGTAGCCACCACAAGAGGTAGATCCTGGCCTGAGGTGACAGACGTATTATCCAGTGCATCTGAAGATGTGATCCGGATCACTTGCTCAGGAGATCCAATTTAAATGTTCTCCAGGTGGGACATCTGTAAATTGAGGATCCACCCATGTTATGGCAGAAGCTGAATAGTGCAGTCTATATTGAGCACTAGAAGTTCCCTGGATGTCACTTTTATCAAGAGATCATCCAGGTAAGGGACAATATTGACACCCTGGATTCGGAGCTGGAACATCATCTCCACCATCACCTTCGTGAAGACCCTTGGAGCTGTGGACAGAACGAAGGGTAGTGCCTGGAACTGGTAGTGATCTTCAGCAGGGCTAACCGCAGGTAGGCCCGATGAGGTGGCCAAATCAGGATATGGAGATAATCGCCCTTTATATCCAGCAAGACCATGAACTCCCATTCTTCCAGACCCGCAATCACTGCTTGCAAGGATTCCATCTTGAACTTGAAGACCTTTAGGTAAGGGTTCAAGGATTATAGATTCAGAATGGGCCTTACCGAACCGTCCGGTTTTGGTACCACAAATAGGTTGGAGTAGTAACCCTTTCCTTATTGTAGTAGCAGCACTGGAACAATGACTTGGGACTGGACCAACTTTAGGATGGCCTGTTGCATCGTAACTCGTGTATTCTCCAAACTGGTAAGCTTGATTTGAAAAATCGTTGGGGAGGAGAACTGCTGAACTCCAGCTTGTAGCCCCTGAGAATGAGGTCCTGTACCCAGGTATCCTGGCAGGAGCTTTCCCAGATGCAGCTGAAGTGACGCAATTGAGGTCCCACCTCAAGATCCCCTCGGTGTGGGGGCCGCCGCCATGCTGAGGCCTTAGTGGAAGCTGAACTGGTGCTTTGTTCCTGAGAACATGCAGCGGCTGGTTTTCTTGCCTTACTTCTGGTGCTTCTCGCTGCAGTGCAGGCGCCTCTGATTCTTGATCTAAACCTTGTTGTCCAAAAGGACTGGTTAGACGGCCCCAGAAAAGAGAAATGTGAATTTTCCTGCAGTAACCTTAGAGATCCATGTATCCAACTCCCCTAAGGAAGAGACTCCACACTGCGCTAGGAATCTGCATCCACTATCCAGTGACGCAGCCACAAAGCTCTGAGCGCTGACACTGCCATGCAGTAGTCCTAGTATTAATAGCGCCTATCTGCTTGAGAGAGTCACACAGGACGCGTGCAGTCTCTTGAATGTGTTTTATGAGGGTCACCGTAGTGACCAGGGACATATCCCCCGCAAGGCCCTCTTGAATTTGAGTTGCCCATGTATGACTGGCATGTGTCATCCAGGAACCCACAAGCACGGGTCTTTGTGATACACCAGCTGCTGTGTAAATAGACTTTAGTGTAGTCTATATTTTCCTATCCCCAGGGTTCTATAATGTAAAGGAGCCAGATGCTGGTAGAACCACCTTTTTTAAGAAACGGGAGACTGATATGTCTACAGTTGGGGGTTCTTCCCAATTCTTCCTACCTTCAGGTGTAAATGGGGAAGTGTGCAAAAACCGTTTTGTAACCTGATTTTTTTTATTTTTTTATCAGGGTTTTTCCAGGCTTGCTTAAATATGTCATCTAGTTCCGGAGAATCAAGGAAGGTGGCTTTTTCTGTGCTAGGAAAAACGACTGCGGTACTGCAGCATCATCCAAAGGGATTTTTAATACATTCCTGATAGCAATGAGGGGTTCAATACCCTGTGCAGAAGTAGAATCCTCAGTAGTAGGATCTAATTCCTCCCCCTCCTCCTGGTACCACTTTCTCAGATTCTGAGTAACTCAGGCAGCCCACGTTTATGTGGCCCTGAATTAGGGAGGGGGATCTTTGCATCAGGTCTGTTACAGCCTGCTGCAGTTGTGTCTTCTGAGTATTAGCAGTGACCTGGGATGACATGTCTGCCATCATAGTCTTTATGGCACCGAGCCAGGATGACGCCTGACCTTCCCCCCCAGTCTCCTCACTAACTTGGGAAGACTGACTGCATTGTTCACATGATAGGGAACCATGTGTAGAGGGAGAGAATCTGGTGTGACATACACTATATAATTGGTGTTTTACCATGTTTAGAGTAGACAACACACACACACACGTTATTACATAGCAAGCCTGCCCTTACTGTATGTGAGAAGGAGACAGAGAGTGAGAGGGACAGCACACCCAAGCCTGTCAGCCTCAGTAAGATTGCAGGCTGTGTTTATATCACGGTGAACACCGGAGTTCTTGTCCTTTTCAGGACTCTAATTGTGTAATAATAGCGGCTCTCCCCCATATTTACACCCCTGTACAGGTTTCCTGCATATCCTGCCGTGTCTGGAGGAACTGTGTGTCCTTGCTGCTGCAGCAGTGAGCAGAGGAAGGCACAAAAACGCTGCTGGTCCCGCTCTGGTGTAGCTCCGAACTGTGTAATGGCGCCGGAGCTGTGTAGATATTTATACTGGCAAAGTCTCCTTATAAGTGTAAAACATCACATTGAATGCTAGTTTTCACCACCTCTGCCAGTGTACACAGGGGGGCTGTAGCGAGTCCCCCTAAGGGAGGGTCCCGTATGCCGCCCCTGCCATAGCGCCGCACCGAGAACCAGGGGACCAGTCTCCTCCCCACACCAGAGAGTGTGGGGAGGAGACTGGTCAGATCTCTGGGCTGGTAATACACAGTGACATGATGTGAGGGGGAGAGCAGGAGTATAATAGGGGCTGATGTCTCCTGATGTATGAGATACACCAGAGAGTGTGGGGAGGAGACTGGTCAGATCTCTGGGCTGGTAACACACAGTGACATGATGTGAGGGGGAGAGCAGGAGTATAATAGGGGCTGATGGCTCCTGATGTATGAGATACACCAGAGAGTGTGGGGAGGAGACTGGTCAGATCTCTGGTCTGGTAACACACAGTGACATGATGTGAGGGGGAGAGCAGTAGTATAATAGGGACAGATGGCTCCTGATGTATGAGATACACCAGAGAGTGTGGGGAGGAGACTGGTCAGATCCCTGGGCTGGTAACACAGTGACATGATGTGAGGGGGAGAGCAGGAGTATAATAGGGGCTGATGGCTCCTGATGTATGAGATACACCAGAGAGTGTGGGGAGGAGACTGGTCAGATCTCTGGGCTGGTAACACACACTGACATTATGTGAGGGGGAGAGCAGGAGTATAATAGGGGCTGATGGATCCTGATGTATGAGATACACCAGGGAATGTGGGGAGGAGACTAGTCAGAACTCTGGGCTGGTAACACACAGTGACATGATGTGAGGGGGAGAGAAGGAGTATAATAGGGGCTGATGTCTCCTGATGTATGAGATACACCAGAGAGTGTGGGGAGGAGACTGGTCAGAACTCTGGGCTGGTAACACACAGTGACATGATGTGAGGGGGAGAGCAGGAGTATAATAGGTGCTGATGGCTCCTGATGTATGAGATACACCAGAGAGTGTGGGGAGGAGACTGGTCAGATCTCTGGGCTGGTAACACACAGTGACATGATGTGAGGGGGAGAGCAGGAGTAGAATAGGGGCTGATGCCTCCTGATGTATGAGATACACCAGAGAGTGTGGGGAAGAGCCTGGTCAGATCTCTGGGCTGGTAACACACAGTGACATGATGTGAGGGGAGAGCAGGAGTATAATAGGGGCTGATGGCTCCTGATGTATGAGATACACCAGAGAGTGTGGGGAGGAGACTGGTCAGATCTCTGGGCTGGTAACACACAGTGACATGATGTGAGGGGGAGAGCAGGAGTATAATAGGGGCTGATGTCTCCTGATGTATGAGATACACCAGAGAGTGTGAGGAGGAGACTGGTCAGATCTCTGGGATGGTAACACACAGTGACATGATGTGAGGGGAGAGGAGGAGTAGAATAGGGGTTGAAGGCTCCTGATGTATGAGATACACCAGAGAGTGTGGGGAGGAGACTGGTCAGATCTCAGGGCTGGTAACACACAGTGACATGATGTGAAGGGGAGAGTTGGAGTATAACAGGGTCTGAAGTCTTCTGATGTATGAGATACACCATAGAGCAGTGTTTCCCAACCTCGGTCCTCAAGGCACACTAACAGTCCTGGTTTTAGTGATATCCAGGTTTGAACACAGGTGACTTAATTAGTACGAAAAAAAGCAATTGTTTCCCCAGCACACTGAATGGATAACAGTAACCAGATATAAATCCCACATGATAATAGAATTCAGAGATCTTCGTTACACATATTTGCGCAAATGTGTGGTTAAGCCCCAAAGCCGCATCAAGGCCTCTCTGTATATTTGGGGTCCCTAGCGCTATATCTAGGTGCAGGGTGTGGCACCCCAAAACACCAGAATGAGCCAGAAAGCACAGCGTGACATACCAGTGTAAAAAACTATAGTGTTAATAAATTAGTATTTAGGAAGCCGAAGCTATAGAGGGGGTGATACAAACATGAAATGTAATTAAAATAGAGAAATAGTGTTAGAAAATTAATAAGTGAAAAGTGTTAATAGAATGTAAAGGTATGCCACACTAAAGCCATCCAGCTCAGCCAGTCCAGAGGCACCACACCTCACACCTCCATTACCCCAATCTGGGTCTAATATTAACCAGCAAGGAGTCACATGATAATGGCTCCTTACTAAAATATGTCTAAGCTAAGAGCTACTTACCTTGGAGCAACCCCATAATGCTCCATGTGGCATGTCAGGGCCTGCACCTCCTCCTAATGCAGAAACCTCTCTGCCTCTCACAACAGACATATAGATTGGTAAATGCTCAATTAGCTTAGTGATATCATTCAGGTGCTCGAAAGGAAGGGGTATTTCTGAGCAAGAAAAAAAGCAATTGTTTCCCCAGCACACTGAATGGATAACAGTAACCAGATATAAATCCCACATGATAATAGAATTCAGAGATCTTCGTTACACATATTTGCGCAAATGTGTGGTTAAGCCCCAAAGCCGCATCAAGGCCTCTCTGTATATTTGGGGTCCCTAGCGCTATATCTAGGTGCAGGGTGTGGCACCCCAAAACACCAGAATGAGCCAGAAAGCACAGCGTGACATACCAGTGTAAAAAACTATAGTGTTAATAAATTAGTATTTAGGAAGCCGAAGCTATAGAGGGGGTGATACAAACATGAAATGTAATTAAAATAGAGAAATAGTGTTAGAAAATTAATAAGTGAAAAGTGTTAATAGAATGTAAAGGTATGCCACACTAAAGCCATCCAGCTCAGCCAGTCCAGAGGCACCACACCTCACACCTCCATTACCCCAATCTGGGTCTAATATTAACCAGCAAGGAGTCACATGATAATGGCTCCTTACTAAAATATGTCTAAGCTAAGAGCTACTTACCTTGGAGCAACCCCATAATGCTCCATGTGGCATGTCAGGGCCTGCACCTCCTCCTAATGCAGAAACCTCTCTGCCTCTCACAACAGACATATAGATTGGTAAATGCTCAATTAGCTTAGTGATATCATTCAGGTGCTCGAAAGGAAGGGGTATTTCTGAGCAAGAAAAAAAGCAATTGTTTCCCCAGCACACTGAATGGATAACAGTAACCAGATATAAATCCCACATGATAATAGAATTCAGAGATCTTCGTTACACATATTTGCGCAAATGTGTGGTTAAGCCCCAAAGCCGCATCAAGGCCTCTCTGTATATTTGGGGTCCCTAGCGCTATATCTAGGTGCAGGGTGTGGCACCCCAAAACACCAGAATGAGCCAGAAAGCACAGCGTGACATACCAGTGTAAAAAACTATAGTGTTAATAAATTAGTATTTAGGAAGCCGAAGCTATAGAGGGGGTGATACAAACATGAAATGTAATTAAAATAGAGAAATAGTGTTAGAAAATTAATAAGTGAAAAGTGTTAATAGAATGTAAAGGTATGCCACACTAAAGCCATCCAGCTCAGCCAGTCCAGAGGCACCACACCTCACACCTCCATTACCCCAATCTGGGTCTAATATTAACCAGCAAGGAGTCACATGATAATGGCTCCTTACTAAAATATGTCTAAGATTGGTAAATTGAGCATTTACCAATCTATATGTCTGTTGTGAGAGGCAGAGAGGTTTCTGCATTAGGAGGAGGTGCAGGCCCTGACATGCCACATGGAGCATTATGGGGTTGCTCCAAGGTAAGTAGCTCTTAGCTTAGACATATTTTAGTAAGGAGCCATTATCATGTTACTCCTTGCTGGTTAATATTAGACCCAGATTGGGGTAATGGAGGTGTGAGGTGTGGTGCCTCTGGACTGGCTGAGCTGGATGGCTTTAGTGTGGCATACCTTTACATTCTATTAACACTTTTCACTTATTAATTTTCTAACACTATTTCTCTATTTTAATTACATTTCATGTTTGTATCACCCCCTCTATAGCTTCGGCTTCCTAAATACTAATTTATTAACACTATAGTTTTTTACACTGGTATGTCACGCTGTGCTTTCTGGCTCATTCTGGTGTTTTGGGGTGCCACACCCTGCACCTAGATATAGCGCTAGGGACCCCAAATATACAGAGAGGCCTTGATGCGGCTTTGGGGCTTAACCACACATTTGCGCAAATATGTGTAACGAAGATCTCTGAATTCTATTATCATGTGGGATTTATATCTGGTTACTGTTATCCATTCAGTGTGCTGGGGAAACAATTGCTTTTTTTCTTGCTCAGAAATACCCCTTCCTTTCGAGCACCTGAATGATATCACTAAGCTAATTGAGCATTTACCAATCTATATGTCTGTTGTGAGAGGCAGAGAGGTTTCTGCATTAGGAGGAGGTGCAGGCCCTGACATGCCACATGGAGCATTATGGGGTTGCTCCAAGGTAAGTAGCTCTTAGCTTAGACATATTTTAGTAAGGAGCCATTATCATGTGACTCCTTGCTGGTTAATATTAGACCCAGATTGGGGTAATGGAGGTGTGAGGTGTGGTGCCTCTGGACTGGCTGAGCTGGATGGCTTTAGTGTGGCATACCTTTACATTCTATTAACACTTTTCACTTATTAATTTTCTAACACTATTTCTCTATTTTAATTACATTTCATGTTTGTATCACCCCCTCTATAGCTTCGGCTTCCTAAATACTAATTTATTAACACTATAGTTTTTTACACTGGTATGTCACGCTGTGCTTTCTGGCTCATTCTGGTGTTTTGGGGTGCCACACCCTGCACCTAGATATAGCGCTAGGGACCCCAAATATACAGAGAGGCCTTGATGCGGCTTTGGGGCTTAACCACACATTTGCGCAAATATGTGTAACGAAGATCTCTGAATTCTATTATCATGTGGGATTTATATCTGGTTACTGTTATCCATTCAGTGTGCTGGGGAAACAATTGCTTTTTTTCTTGCTCAGAAATACCCCTTCCTTTCGAGCACCTGAATGATATCACTAAGCTAATTGAGCATTTACCAATCTATATGTCTGTTGTGAGAGGCAGAGAGGTTTCTGCATTAGGAGGAGGTGCAGGCCCTGACATGCCACATGGAGCATTATGGGGTTGCTCCAAGGTAAGTAGCTCTTAGCTTAGACATATTTTAGTAAGGAGCCATTATCATGTGACTCCTTGCTGGTTAATATTAGACCCAGATTGGGGTAATGGAGGTGTGAGGTGTGGTGCCTCTGGACTGGCTGAGCTGGATGGCTTTAGTGTGGCATACCTTTACATTCTATTAACACTTTTCACTTATTAATTTTCTAACACTATTTCTCTATTTTAATTACATTTCATGTTTGTATCAC
The DNA here is from genome assembly GCF_028390025.1 of Pseudophryne corroboree. Classification (NCBI taxonomy): domain Eukaryota; kingdom Metazoa; phylum Chordata; class Amphibia; order Anura; family Myobatrachidae; genus Pseudophryne; species Pseudophryne corroboree. The sequence continues at coordinate 52,508 of NW_026970200.1, read as the reverse complement.
CCCCTCTATAGCTTCGGCTTCCTAAATACTAATTTATTAACACTATAGTTTTTTACACTGGTATGTCACGCTGTGCTTTCTGGCTCATTCTGGTGTTTTGGGGTGCCACACCCTGCACCTAGATATAGCGCTAGGGACCCCAAATATACAGAGAGGCCTTGATGCGGCTTTGGGGCTTAACCACACATTTGCGCAAATATGTGTAACGAAGATCTCTGAATTCTATTATCATGTGGGATTTATATCTGGTTACTGTTATCCATTCAGTGTGCTGGGGAAACAATTGCTTTTTTTCTTGCTCAGAAATACCCCTTCCTTTCGAGCACCTGAATGATATCACTAAGCTAATTGAGCATTTACCAATCTATATGTCTGTTGTGAGAGGCAGAGAGGTTTCTGCATTAGGAGGAGGTGCAGGCCCTGACATGCCACATGGAGCATTATGGGGTTGCTCCAAGGTAAGTAGCTCTTAGCTTAGACATATTTTAGTAAGGAGCCATTATCATGTGACTCCTTGCTGGTTAATATTAGACCCAGATTGGGGTAATGGAGGTGTGAGGTGTGGTGCCTCTGGACTGGCTGAGCTGGATGGCTTTAGTGTGGCATACCTTTACATTCTATTAACACTTTTCACTTATTAATTTTCTAACACTATTTCTCTATTTTAATTACATTTCATGTTTGTATCACCCCCTCTATAGCTTCGGCTTCCTAAATACTAATTTATTAACACTATAGTTTTTTACACTGGTATGTCACGCTGTGCTTTCTGGCTCATTCTGGTGTTTTGGGGTGCCACACCCTGCACCTAGATATAGCGCTAGGGACCCCAAATATACAGAGAGGCCTTGATGCGGCTTTGGGGCTTAACCACACATTTGCGCAAATATGTGTAACGAAGATCTCTGAATTCTATTATCATGTGGGATTTATATCTGGTTACTGTTATCCATTCAGTGTGCTGGGGAAACAATTGCTTTTTTTCTAGCTCAGAAATACCCCTTCCTTTCGAGCACCTGAATAATATCACTAAGCTAATTGAGCATTTACCAATCTATATGTCTGTTGTGAGAGGCAGAGAGGTTTCTGCATTAGGAGGAGGTGCAGGCCCTGACATGCCACATGGAGCATTATGGGGTTGCTCCAAGGTAAGTAGCTCTTAGCTTAGACATATTTTAGTAAGGAGCCATTATCATGTGACTCCTTGCTGGTTAATATTAGACCCAGATTGGGGTAATGGAGGTGTGAGGTGTGGTGCCTCTGGACTGGCTGAGCTGGATGGCTTTAGTGTGGCATACCTTTACATTCTATTAACACTTTTCACTTATTAATTTTCTAACACTATTTCTCTATTTTAATTACATTTCATGTTTGTATCACCCCCTCTATAGCTTCGGCTTCCTAAATACTAATTTATTAACACTATAGTTTTTTACACTGGTATGTCACGCTGTGCTTTCTGGCTCATTCTGGTGTTTTGGGGTGCCACACCCTGCACCTAGATATAGCGCTAGGGACCCCAAATATACAGAGAGGCCTTGATGCGGCTTTGGGGCTTAACCACACATTTGCGCAAATATGTGTAACGAAGATCTCTGAATTCTATTATCATGTGGGATTTATATCTGGTTACTGTTATCCATTCAGTGTGCTGGGGAAACAATTGCTTTTTTTCTTGCTCAGAAATACCCCTTCCTTTCGAGCACCTGAATGATATCACTAAGCTAATTGAGCATTTACCAATCTATATGACTTAATTAGTACCTCAGTTATTTTGATTTAACCGTCCGTGCTGAAGCCTGGATATCACTAAAACCTGCACTGTTGAGGACCGTGGTTGGGAATGGCTGCCATAGAGTGTGGGGAGGAGATTGGTCATATATCTGGGCTGGTAACACACAGTGACATGATGTGAGGAGGAGAGCAGGAGTATAATAGGGGCTGATGGCTACTGATGTACAATATACCCCAGAGAGTGTGGGGAAGAGAATGGTCAGATCTCTGGGCTGGTAACACACAGTGACTTGATGTGAGGGGGGAGAGCAGGAGTATAATAGAGGTGATGGCTCCTGACTCCATACTGGGAAAAAAACAAATTCCTCATTAGTTTGTACTGACAGAGGAGGGTGTAGGATAAGAGATTGCTGTAGTGACTGAGGAAGGAGAATATGTGACTCTTTTCTGTAATAAGTGTTTATTACTCACCTGTGCTGATATCTGTAGGGATCTCCTCCTCCTTACACTGCTGATCACCCCTCACATACGTCTCTTCTTCTCCCTCTATATCTTCTGCCTTTATATCAGTCACATATGTCTCTTTTTCTCCATCTATATCTTCTGCCTTCATATCAGTCACATATGTCTCTTCTTCTCCATCTATACCTTCTGCCTTTATATCAGTTACACACGTCTCTTCTTCTGCCTTCATATCAGTAATGTACGTCTCTTCTTCTCCTTCTATATCTTCTGCCTTTATATCAGTCACATACGTCTCTTCTTCTCCTTCTGTATCTTCTGCCTCCTTATCAGTCACATACGTCTCTTCTTCTCCCTCTGTATCTTTGATTTTAATATTATTTAATTGGGCTTCATCCTATGTAAACAAGACAAATATAATGACACACAGCTCCTCTACACAAATATAGTGACAGTCACTTTAGTTTATTGGGGAGACCCTAGATCCCACCTACCTGATCCTCCTGTGGGGTCCTGTGATTCTCCTCTGTACAATCCTGGGAATACAGAGGACGGGGACATCTCTCTGGGGTATCTCTGTTACTGGGTCCTTCTGAAGGAGACAGTGACTGAGTACAGTGTATATATGTGATTATCAAATGGTGTGTGTATATAGGGGGCCCCCATACCTGCTCTCCCCTGTACAATACATGACAGTCTCCTCTTATCCAGAGATGTGAGGGGCCGGTGATTTTCCATCATCACGTCCTTGTACAGACCCCTGTGTTCCTCTATATACTCCCCCTCCTGCATGGAGACATAGACAGTGACATCCTGACACCTTATAGGAACCTGACACAGAGTGACACAGTCATCACCAAGACACATCCCCTGGTGTTACTGTATAATGCCTCATTCCCAGCAGTCACCTCTCCAGTCATCACCCAGATACGTCCCCTGGTGTTACTGTATAATGTACCATTCCCAGCAGTCACCTCTCCAGTCATCACCCACACACATCCCCTAGTGTTACTGTATAATGTCCCATTCCCAGCAGTCACCTCTCCAGTCATCACCCAGACACTTCCTCTGGTGTTACTGTATAATGCCCCATTCCCAGCAGCCACCTCTCCAGTCATCACCCAGACACATCCCCTGGTGTTACTGTATAATGCCCCATTCCCAGCAGTCATCTTTCCAGTCATCACCCAGACACATCCCCTGGTGTTACTGTATAATGCCCCATTCCCAGCAGTCACCTCTCCAGTAAGCAGCTGAATGATCTTGTTGGTGAGCTCCAGGATCTTTTGGTCATTGGGTCTCTCATGTATTAGTGAGTCAGGTGGAGGCACTGGGATGGGGCTCTGGCTTCTACTCAGTCCTCCTGACACACGGGGATGGCTGTTGAGTATCTCACACTCATTGGATGTCTTCTTCACTACTGTGTAATCCTGAGTAATGAAGGAGACATCAAATATCAATATATACACTCCCAGACCCCCCCTCACCTCCCCAGTCATGTCCCTTTGTTATTACTATAGATATAAGTGACTTCAGTGACGCTTCTAAATCATCTCACCTCCCCAGTCATGTCCCTGTATTATGACTTTAGATATTAGTGACGTCACTGAAATGCTCGCGGATCCTCTAACCTTCTCAGTCATGTCCCTGTATTACTACTATAGATATGTGATGTCACATTGACGCTCCCAGATCCCCTCACCTCCCCAGTCATGTCCCTGTATTAATACTATTGATATAAGTGATGTCACTGTGACACTCACAGATTCCCTCACCTCCCCAGTCATATCCCTGTATTATTACTATAGATAAAAGTGACATTACTGTGACGCCCCAGATCCCCTCACCTCCCCAGTCACGTCTCTGTATTATTACTATAGATGTGAGTGACGTCACTGTGACGCTCCTAGATCACCTTACCTCCCCAGTCATGTCCTTGTATTATAACTATAGATATGTGACATCATTGCGCCTCTACCAGATCCCCTTACCTCCCCAGTCATGTTCTCATATTATTACAATAGATATGTGATGTCACAGTGACAATCCCAGATCCCCTCAACTCCCCAGTCATGTCCCTGTATTATTACTATAGATGTGAGTCACAGTGACCCTCCCAGATCCCCTCACCTCCCCAGTCATGTCCCTGTATTACTAAAAATAAGTGATGTTACAGTTATGCTACTACACTCCCTCACATCCCCATTCATGTCCCTGTATTATTACTATAGATATAAGTGATGTCACTGTGACACTCCCAGATCCCCCTCATCTCCCAGTTATGTCCCTGTATTATTACTATAGATATAAGTGATGTCACTGTGACACTCCCAGATCACCTCACCCTCCCCAGTCATGTCCCTGTACTATTACTAAAAACAAGTGATGTTACAGTTACGCTACCATATTCCCTCACCTCCCCATTAATGTCCCTGTATTATTACTATAGATATAAGTGATGTCACAATGATGCTCCCAGATCCCCATACCTCCCCAGTCATGTCCCTGTATTATTTCTATAGATATTAGTGATGTCACTGTGACACTCACAGATTCCCTCGCCTCCCCAGTCATATCCCTCTATTATTACTATAGATAAAAGGGACATTACTGTGACACTCTCAGATCCCCTCACCCCACCAAGTCACATCTCTGTATTATTGCTACAGATATAAGTGAGGTCATTGTGACGCTCCCAGATCTCCTCACCTCCCCAGTCATGTCCTTGTATTATTACTATAGATATATGACTTCACAGTGACGCTTCCAGATCCCCTCACCTCCCCAGTCGTCTCTGTATTATTACAATAGATATAAGTGACATCACTGTGCCACTCCCAGATCACCTTACCTCCCTAGTCATGTCCTTGTATTATTACTATAGATATGTGACATCATTGCCCCTCTCCAAGATCCTCTCACCTCCCCAGTCATGTCCCTGTATTATTACTATAGATATGTGACTTCACAGTGACGCTCCCAGATCCCCTCACCTCCCCAGTCATGGTCTCGTATTATTACAATACTCTGTATTTTGGCTCACCTAGACAAAGGGGCTTGCACGCCCCGAAACGTTGGAATACCCAGCCTGTATTATGGAATAAAAAGCACCAGCACTTTATCTTCATTTGGCTTTGTCAGTCTCTGAGTGCCGCTGTTTGCTATACAGCACTTTACCTGTATTATTACAATAGATATAAGTGATGTCACAGGGACAATCCCAGATCCCCTCAACTCCCCAGTCATGTCCCTGTATTATTACTATAGATGTGAGTCACTGTGACACTCCCAGATCCCCTCACCTCCCCAGTCATGTGCCTGTATTATTACTATAGATATAAGTGATGTAACTGTGACACTCCCAGATTCCCTCACCTCCCCAGTCATGTTCCTGTATTATTACTATAGATATAAGTGATGTCACTGTGACACTCCCAGATCACCTCACCCTCCCCAGTCATGTCCCTGTATTATTACTAAAAATAAGTGATGTTACAGTTACACTACCATATTCCCTCACCTCCCCATTAATGTCCCTGTATTATTACTATAGATAAAAGTTAGGTCACTGTGACGCTCCCAGATTCCCTCACCTCCCAAGTCACGTCCCTCTATTATGATTACAGATATTAGTGATGTCACTGTGACGCTCCCAGATCCCACCTCCCCAGTCATGTCCCAGTATTATTACTATAGATAAAAGTGATGTCACTGTAGTGCTCCCAGAACCCCTCACCTCCCCAGTCATGTCCCTGTATTAGTACGATAGATGTGATGTCACAGTGACGCTCCCAGATCGCCTCACCTTCCCAGTCATGTCCCTGTGTTATTACTTTAGATATAAGTGATGTCACTGTGACAGTCACAGACACCCTCAACTCCCCAATCATGTGCCTGATTACTATAGATAAAAGTGACATCACTGTGATTCTCCCAGATCCCCTCACCTCCCTAGTCACGTCCCTGAATTTTACTATAAATATGCTATGTCAAAGTGACGCTCCCAGATCCCCTCACCTCCCCAGTAATGTCACTGTATTATTACGATAGATATAAGTTACATCACAGTGACGCTTCCACATCCCCTCACCTCCCCAGTCATGTCCCTGTATCATCACTATAGACATATGTGACATCACAGGGACGCTTCCATATCCCCTCACCTCTCCAGTCATGTTTCTGTATTATTACTATAGATATAAGTTGTTACTATGACGCTCCCAGTCAGGTCGCTGTATTATTACTATAGATATGTGATGTTACTGTGACACTCCCAGATCCCCTTACCTCCCCAGTTAGGTCCCTGTGTATTTCTATAGCTATATGTGACATCATTGTGACATTCCCAGATTCCCTCACCTCCCCATTCATGTCCCTGTATTATTACTACAGATATAAGTGATGTCAGTGTGACACTCCCAGATCCACTCACCTCCCCAGTCATGTCCCTGTATTATTATTATTATTATTATTATTATTTTCTATTACGTCCTTGAGGATGTTGGGGACACCAAAAGAACCATGGGATATAGACGGATCCGCAGGAAATATGGGCACTTTAAGACTTTCAAAGGGGCGTGACCTGGCTCCTCCCTCTATATGCCTTCCCAGACTCAGTTTAGAAAATGTGCCCTCCTAGAGTTTCTCTGAAAAGACTTAATGTTAGGTTTTTATTTTGGGGAGGTCTGCTGGCTACAGACTCCCTGCTTCGAGGGAAAGAGGCGAGAGCAGTCTAGACCCACTTCTAATGAGTTTCAGGGCTCTGCTGTTGCTGACAGGATGCCTTCAGCTCCTGAGGGGAGATGAACGCCAGGCTCTCTTGGATGCACGCTCCCACAGCTTGCCGTCCCCCCTCTTCAAGCCAGAAGACCGGTGAGTATGTGAGGAAAAGACATCTTCTCTTCAACAAAGACGGCATATAGAGGTACCGCGCAGCATGATTTGCTCAGTGCGCGCCAGGCTCCTGGACTGTACACACCGCTGGGTGCAGGGCGCTGGGGGGCGCCCTGGGGAGGTAAAAAAATAAGATTTTAAACCTACCGGTAAATCTTTTTCTTGTAGTCTGTAGGGGATACTGGGGACTCCGTAAGGACCATGGGGATAGACGGGCTCCGCAGGAGACATGGGCACTTTAAGAAAGACTTTAGGTTAGAGAAACTGTGCCATGGGGAGACAGACAGTACGAGGAAAGGATTTTTGTTAATCCAAGGGCAAGATTCATACCAGCCACACCAAATCACACCGTATAACTTGTGTATATACTAACCAGTTAACAGTATGAAAACAACGTAGCATCAGTCCGAGACCGATTAAACTATAACATAACCCTTTAGTAAGCAAAACCATATACAAGTCTTGCAGAAGTAGTCCACACTTGGGACAGGCGCCCAGCATCCTCTATGGACTACGAGAAAAAGATTTACCGGTAGGTTTAAAATCTTATTATCTCTTACGTCCTAGAGGATGCTGGGACTCCGTAAGGACCATGGGGATTATACCAAAGCTCCCAAACGGGCGGGAGAGTGCGGGTGACTCTGCAGCACAGATTAAGCAAACAGGAGGTCCTCCTCAGCCATGGTATTAAACTTATAGAATTTTGCAAAGGTGTTTGAACCCGACCAAGTAGCAGCTCGGCACAGCTGTAATGCCGAGACCCCTCGGGCAGCCGCCCAAGAAGGGCCCACTTTCTTCGTGGAATGGGCCTTGACCGATTTCGGTAACGGCAATCCAGCCGTAGAATGAGTCTGCTGAATCGTGTTACAGATCCAGCGAGCAATAGTCTGCTTTGAAGCAGGAGCGCCACCCTTGTTGGCAGCATACAGGACAAACAGTGCTTCTGTTTTTCTGACTCTAGCCGTTCTGGCCACATCAAGGGACTCGGAATCCTCCAAGTCATGTGTAGCCACAGGCACCACAATAAGTTAGAAAAGATAGGTAAAAATTGAGGACGGGTCCGCAATTCCGCTCTATCCATATGGAAAACCAGATAGGGGCTTTTATGAGACAAAGCCACCAATTCTGACACTCGCCTAGCCGAAGCCAAGGCTAACAACATGACCACTTTCTAAGTGAGATATTTTAACTCCACCGTTTGAACTGGTTGACAAAAGTCTGTACTTCTGGGAGAGAAGCGAATTCTTTCTGAAAGAAAATGGATAAGGCCGAAATCTGAACCTTAATGGAGCCTACTTTTAGGCCCAAATTCACTCCAGTTTGTAAGAAGTGAAGGAAACGGCCCAGATAGAATTCTTCCGTAGGAGCATTCCCAGCCTCACACCAAGAAACATACTTTCGCCATATACGGTGATAATGTTTAGCTGTCACGTCCTTCCTAGCTTTTATCAGAGTAGGAATGACCTCATCCGGAATACCTTTTTCCGCTAGGATCCGGCGTTCAACCGCCATGCCGTCAAACGCAGCCGCGGTAAGTCTTGGAACAGACAGGGCCCCTGTTGTAACAAGTCCTGCCTTAGAGGAAGAGGCCACGGATCTTCTGTGAGTATCTTCTGCAGATCAGGATACCAGGCCCTTCGCGGCCAATCTGGTACAATGAGAATTGTCTGCACTCCCCTTTTTTCCTTATTATTCTCAACCCTTGGGTACGAGAGGAAGAGAAGGAAACACATAGACCGACTGGAACACCCACGGTGTCACTAGGGCATCTACAGCTACTGCCTGAGGGTCTTTTGATCTGGCGCAATACCTATGTAGCTTTTTGTTGAGGTGGGATGTCATCATGTCTATCTGGGGCAGTCCCCCCCCTGACCTGCAATCTGTACGAAGACTTCCTGATGAAGTCCCCACTCTCCTGGATGCAGGTCGTTTCTGCTGAGGAAGTCTGCTTCCCAGTTGTCCACTCTCGGAATGAACACTGCCGACAGTGCGCTTACATGATTTTCCGCACAGATCCTGGTGGCTTCCGCCATTGCCACTCTGCTCCTTGTGCCGCCTTGGCAGTTTACATGAGCCACTGCAATTATGTTATATGACTGGATCAGAACTGGTTGGTCGCGAAGTAAGGTCTTCGTTTGATGTAGGGCATTGTATATGGCCCTCAGTTCCAGGATATTGATTTGAAGACAAGTCTCTTGACTTGACCAAAGACCTTGGAAGTTTCTTCCCTGTGTGACTGTTCCCCAACCTCGGAGGCTCGCGTCCGTGGTCACCAGGATCCAGTCCTGAATGCCGAACCTGCGGCCTTCTAGAAGGTGAGCACTCTGTTGCCTCCACAGGAGAGATACCCTGGCTCTGGGGGACAGAGTGATCAACTGATACATTTTTAGATGTGACCCGGACCACTTGTCCAGTAGGTCCCATTGGAAAGTCCATATTGCATACTATTTGCCAATTGTGGCTGTAACTTTGCATCATCTTAGTCGACACTGGAGTCAGAATCCGTGTCGGCGTCAGTGTCTACTATTTTGGATAGTGGGCGCTTTTGAGCCCCCGGAGGTCCCTGTGACATAGGGGAAAGGCAGGGTTTGACGCCTGTACATTCCCAAGACGCCGTGCAATAAATTTACATTAGCACTAAAACATTCCACATATCCAACCAGTCAAGTGTCGGCGTTGCCGACGGAGACACCACAGTCATTTACTCCACCTCCTCCCTATAAGAGCCTTCTACCTCAGACATGCCGACACACGCGTACCGACACACCACACATTCAGGGAATCCTTTTATCTGAAGACAGTTCCCCCACAAGGCCCTTTGGAGAGACAGAGAGAGAGAGTATGCCAGCACACACCCAGCGCTAATGACCCAGGGAAAAACACACAATATGTTTACCCAGATAGCGCTCTAACTTTATTTTTGCGCCAAATTATGTGCCCCCCCCTTCTTTAAAACCCTCTTTCACTGTGGATAAGCAGGGGAGAGTCCGGGGAGCTTCCTCTCAGCGCTGTGCTGTGGAGAAAATGGCGCTGGTGAGTGCTGAGGAAGAAGCCCCGCCCCCTCAGCGGCGGGCTTCTGTCCCGCTAAAATATATAAAAAACTGGCGGGGGCTCTTTATATATACAGTGCCTAGCTGTATATGTCTACTTTTGCCAGAAAATGAGGTTATATTGCTGCCCAGAGCGCCACCCCCTGCGCCCTGCACCCTTACAGTGACTGCCGTGTGTGAGGTGTGTGGGAGCAATGGCGCACAGATTTACTGCTGTGCATTACCTCAGTGAAGATCTGAAGTCTTCTGCCGCCTCTGAAGTCTTATTTCTTCTCATGCTCACCCGGCTTCTATCTTCCGGCTCTGTGAGGAGGACGGCGGCGCGGCTCCGGGACGAACTCCAGGGTGAGACCTGTGTTCCGACTCCCTCTGGAGCTAATGGTGTCCAGTAGCCTAAGAAACAAAGCCTTGAAACTCACAGAAGTAGGTTTGTTTCTCTCTCCTCAGCCCCTCGATGCAGGAAGTCTGTTGCCAGCAGACTCCCTGAAAATAAAAAACCTAACAAATATACTTTCTGACAGGAAACTCAGGAGAGCTCCCCTGTAATGCACCCAGTCTCCTCTGGGCACAGTATCAAACTGGGGTCTGGAGGAGGGGCATAGAGGAGCCAGTGCACACCCATACCTAAAAGTCTTTCTTAAAGTGCCCATGTCTTCTGCGGAGCCCGTCTATCCCCATGGTCCTTACGGAGTCCCCAGCATCCTCTAGAATGTAAGAGAAATACCTCATAAATAAGGCTGGCATATCTGTACAGTGCCCTGGCACTGCCCGCAAACCCCCGCCAGGATAAACATGTAAAAATAAGCGGGAAGAAGCGCGCCATGTTGGGGGCGGGGCTTCTTCCTCCAGGCTCACTCGGCGCCATTTTCTCCTCCAAGCAGCAGCGCTGGTCCTTCCTCACAGCAGACAAGTACCAGGGGCTATAAAAACGAGGGGGGGGGGGGGCAGATTATTTCTATACAGATATATAGCGTTGCAGCTCTGTGACACTTGAGGGTGTTTTCAGACCTGCACTTTGGCGCTGTGGTGTGAGCTGGCTCCTTTCCTTTTGTTCCCTCACAGGCTTTTCTTTGGGTGCTGTTAGGGAGACAACATGTCTGAGGCCGAATTTTCCTCTCAGGGGGATAATTTATTGGAGACACCAAATGTTTTAGGGGTCCTGTCGGCACCGCCGACAGCTGATTGGTTAAATGCTTTAAATGCTAATGTTACACTGTTAAATCAAAAGTTTACTGAATCTGACTCTCAACTGCAGATTTGGAAGAGATCAGTAGATGACGCTTTATTACAAGGGTCACTAAAACGTGGTGTTGATCAATTAGATGACACAGATACCGACACGGACTCTGATACCGGTGCCGATTATGCCGATTCTAGATTAGATCCTAAATTGGCTAAAGTATTCAATATATGATTGTGGCTGTCAAAGACATGTTACGTATTGATGAGGACCCTTTTACACCAGAAACGAGGGTACTTATTTACAAAGAAAAGAGACGCTCGGTTTCTTTTCCTCGTTTTGAACTAAATGTCCTTTTTGATGGCATTTGGAATACACCAGATAAGAAATTTCTCATTCCTAATAGGATCTAGGTGGCGTACCCCTTTCCCGCAGCTGATAGGGATAAGTGGGAAACACCACCCACAGTAGACAAAGCCCTAGCTTGCTTGTCAAAACAGGTAGCGCTCCCTGCAGCTCAGTCGACGACTCTTAAGGAGCCGGCTGATCGTAAGCAGGAGGCTACTTTAAAAGCTATATTTACTACCACGGGGACGCAGCTTAGACCGCTTATTGCGTCAGTGTGGGTTAGTAGCGCCATTGAAAAATGGGCTGAAAGTTTATCTGCTGATTTGGATACTCTGGATAGAGATAGCATCCCAGTGACGCTTGGTTATATCAGGGACGCGGCTGCGTACTTGAAAGAGGCTGCAAGAGATGCTGCCTCCTGGGGGCTAAGGCTAATGCTATGTCTACTGCGGCTAGGCGTGCGCTATGGACTAATCAATGGAATGCTAACGCGGATTCCAAGACAAATATGGAGTCCCTTCCCTTTAAGGGTGGGGAACTGTTTGGTGATGGCCTTACTGATTTAGTATCAGCGGCCACTGCAGGTAAGTCTACTTATTTACCTAATGCTCCTGCGCAACAGAAGAAACCACACTATCAAATGCAGTGCTTTCGGCCCAACAAATATAGAAAAGGCCGAGGTAACTTCTTCCTCGCTACCAGAGGTAGAGGAAGAGGCAAGAGAACTCCCGCTTCCTCGAGTTCACAGAAGTCCTCCTCGGCTTTCGCCAAATCCACAGCATGACGCCGGGTCTCCCCGACAGGAGACTGCACCGGCGGGGACACGTCTAAGGCTTTTCAGTCAGGTTTGGGTTCGCTCGGACCTGGACCTTTGGGTGTTACAAATTGTGACCCAAGGGTACAAACTGGAGTTTCAAGACGTTCCCCCCCCCCCCCCCCCGTCGTTTTTTCAAATCACCCTTACCAGTTTCGCTTCCAGACAGAGCTCTAGTCTGTGGAGCAATACAAAAATTATGTCAAAATCAGGTTGTGATCCCGGTCCCCCGGGAGCAAAAAGGGGAAGGTTTTTATTCAAGCCTATTTGTAGTGCCATAGCCGGATGGCTCGGTACGACCAATCTTCAACCTAAAATCTCTATATTTTTTCCTGAAGAAATTCAAATTCAAGATGGAGTCTCTCCGAGCGGTGTTCTCCAGCCTGGAGGAGGGGGAATTCATGGTGTCTTTGGACATAAAGGATGCCTACCTTCATGTTCCCATGTATCCCCCTCATCAGAGTTATCTCAGGTGTGCAATCCAGGATACTTACTACCAATTTCAAACGTTGCCATTTGGCCTGTCCACGGCTCCGAGGATTTTCACAAAAGTCATGGTTGAAATGATGGTTCTCCTCAGAAAAAGATTACAATTATCCCGTACTTGGACGATCTCCTGATAAAGGCGAGGGCCAAGGAAAAACTGGTACAGGACATTACACTGTCTCTGTCGCTTCTACAACAGCACGGCTGGCTCTTGAACCTGCCGAAATCACAATTAGTTCCAACAACTCGGTTGTCATTTTTGGATATGTTTCTGGACACGGTCCAGCTGAGAGTGTTCCTCCCTACGGAGAAAGCACTGGAAATTCAGAGTTTGGTAAAACTCATTCTGAAACCACCAACAGTCTCTGGTGGTGGCATACGAGGCCCTCCAATTTGGGAGGTTCCATGCCAGAGTATTTCAGTGGGACCTGTTAGACAAATCGTCTGGATCCCACCTCCATATGCACCGGAGGAGAGTTCTATCCCCCAACACCAGGATCTCACTCCTGTGGTGGCTCCACAGCTCTCACCTCTTAGAAGGACGCAGATTTGGGATCCAAGACTGGATCCTAGTGACCACGGATGCAAGTCTCCGAGGTTGGGGAGAAGTCACACAAGGGGTGACCTTCCAAGGAAGATGGTCAAGTCAGGAAACTCTTCTTCACATAAACGTGCTGGAGTTGAGGGCCATTTACAACGGCCTTCTACAAGCTAAGCATCTTCTTCGAAACTGGCAGAATTGAGAACTCAGCAACAATTTCTGCCAAAGGTGGTTTCCTCTTTTCATATTAACCAACTGGCACTTTGGCTGAGGAAAAGTCTCTGGATGTCGTAAGAGCTTTGAAAATTTACGTTGCCAGAACAGCTCCAGTTAGAAAAACAGAGTCTCTGTCTGTGCTATATGCTCCAAATAAACTTGGGTATCCTGCTTCCAAGCAGACTATTGCCCGCTGGATATGTCACACGATTCAGCAGGCTCATTCCACGGCAAGTTTGTCGTTACATAAATCGGTAAAAGCCCATTCCACTAGAAAGGTGGGCTCGTCCTGGGCGGCTGCCTGGGGTGTCTCGGCATTACAACTTTGCAGAGCAGCTACTTGGTCGGGGTCAAACATGTTTGCTAAGTTTTACAAGTTTGATACCTTGGCCGATGAAGTCCTAAAGTTTGGTCAATCTGTGCTGCAGAGTTGTCCGCACTCTCACGCCCGTTATAGAGCTTTGGTATGATCCCATGGTTCTTTTGGTGTCCCCAACATCCTCAAGGACGTAATAAAAAATGGGATTTTAATACCTACCGGTAAATCCTTTTCTATAAGTCTATAGAGGATGTTGGGCGCCCGTCCCAGTGCATACTGTATCTGCAGTTTAGTTCTGGTTACACACATACTGTGTTATGGTTTCTTCAGCTTGTTGCTGAATTTTGTTCATGTCCGTTGAAATGTGTTCAGTTGAATGCCATGTTATTCGGCATGTTTATGGCGTGAGCTGGTATGATGCTCACCTTGTTTGTTAAGTCCTTTCCTCAAAATGTCCATTTCACCGCGCACAGTTCCAAACTGAGTCTGGGGAGGGATATAGAGGGAGGACCCAGGTCACGCCCCTTTAAAAGTCTTAAAGTGCCCATGTCTCCTGCGGATCCGTCTATATCCCACGTTTCTTTTGGTGTCCCCAACATCCTCTATGGACTTATAGAAAAGGATTTACCGGTAGGTATTAAAATCCTGTTATTATAGATATAAGTGAAGTCACTGTGATGCTCCCAGATCCCCTCACCTCCCCAGTCATGTCCATGTATTATTACTATAGCTATAAGTGATGTCACTGTGACACTCCGATACCCTCACCTCCCCAGTCATGTCCCTGAATTATTACTATAGATAAAAGTGACATCACTGTGACGCTCCCAGATCCCCACACCTCCCCAGTCATGTCCCTGAATTATTACTATAGATATATGTGACATCACAGTGACGCTTCCATATCCACTCACCTCCCCAGTCATGTCCCTGTATTATTGCTATAGATATAAGTGATGTCACTGTGATGCTCCCAGATTCCCTCACCTCCCCAGTAATATACCTGTATTATTACTATAGATATAAGTGATGTCACAGTGAGGCTGCCAAATCCCCTCACATCCCAAGTCAGGTCCCTGTATTATTATTATAGATATAAGTGATGTTACTGTGACACTCCCAGATCCCTTCACCTCCCCATTCATGTCCCTGTATTGGTACGATAGATATGTGATGTCACTGTGACGCTCCCAGATCACCTCACCTCCCCAGTCATGTCCCTGCATTATTACTATAGATATAAGTGATGTCTCTGTGATGCTCCCAGATCCCCTCCCCTCCCCAGTCATGTCCCTGTATTATTACTATATATAAGTGACGTCACTGTGCCTCTCCTAGATCCCCTCACCTCCCCAGTCATATCCTTGTATTGCTATAGATATTAGTGATGTCACTGTGACACTCCCAGATCCCCTCACCTCTCCAGTCATATACGTATTATTAATATAGAAATAAGTGATATCACAGTGATGCTCCCAGATCCTCTCACCTACCCAGTCATGTCCTGGTATTATTACTAGAAATATAAGGTCACAGTGATGCTCCCAGATCCTCTCACCTCCCTAGTCATGTCCCTGTATTATTACTATAGATATAAGTGATGTCCCTGTGACACTCCCAGATACCCTCACCTCTCCAGTCATGTCCCTGTATTATTACTATAGATATAAGTGATGTCACTGTGACACTCCCAGATCCTCTCACCTCCCCAGTCATGTCCGTGTATTATTAATATAGATATAAGTGATGTCACTGTGACACTCCCAGATCCTCTCACCTCCCCAGTCATGTCCCTGCATTATTACTATAGATATGAGTTCACTGTGACGCTTCCAGATCCCCTCACCTCCCCAGTCATGTCTCTGTATTATTACTATAGATATAAGTAGTCACAGTGATGCTCCCAGTTCCCCTCACCTCCCCAGTCATGTCCCTGTATTATTACTATAGATATAAGGTCACTGTGACGCTCCCAGATCCACTCACCTCCCCAGTCTCCAGGGTGATATTTATTATCCTCTCAGTCCTGTGACTCCTGTCCTTGTCCATCCTCGGTGAATCAGAGAGAATACAGAACGTGTGATGTGTAATAAAGACTCCGTTCCTCACAGCTGGAGTTCCTTGGAATAAACATAATACATAAAACATATTGCACATGTAACATAGTAAATGTGGAATAGAGCGGCCATTAAGTCTCCTATTCCCTTATAGCTATAGAGTCCTGGTCAGTGTCTCCGAGGTTCCTGTGACCCAGCCCCATAAGGCTGTACTGTATAGTGGGCCTGATCTAGATTGTAGCACTATTGTGGGTGCAGTCACAATGAGCTGATGTTCAGTACATTGTGAAGGGACAGGGTCTCCTGGAAAAGCGGCAGAAGCCAGGCAGGGGAAAGGTTGCAGAAGAAAGGCAGTGGAAAGGCGGCAGGAGACAGGCAAGGGAATGGCGGCCGGAGACAGGCAAGGGAATGGCGGCAGGAGACAGGCAAGGGGTGGAAGGAATACATTGGGGATAAACCCCTGGTGTCCCCCAGCACACCGAGCTGTACCTGTACCAAGACATGAAATACTATATATATATACATATAATCGAAATCCAGAGGTCTTAGTTACATACAGTTTGCAAACGTATGATAAGCCACCAGGCCCCGACAAGGCTCCTCTGATGCTGGTGGTCCCTATCTCTAGGTCTGGGCCCGGGGTGCAGAACCCCACAAACCGGCAAAGGCCAGCTACCCCAGGGCAGCACAACGCGAGAAGGTAAAGTGTTAGTATGTGTTAATAAAAGGAAAACAAAATCTATATACAAAAATTAATATACTAGTGAGAGTGTAATTAAAAGACCAGAAGGATTAATAAATGTGTTACGGGGGTGCTAAATAAGATCTCGCAGTGTGCTACCCCAGAGCAGCCCAGCCCCACCAATCCAGGGGGAACCGCACCCCAGACCTGTCACGAACCGGTCTCTCACCTTTGCGGGTTCTGGGGTTCATCCGTTGCCAGTGCGGTTGCTCGCGGTGCTGTGCGCCCGTGTGGGGACACGGCGTGATCAATGGCACAGGTAATGCAGAGTCTGGGAACTGTGAGTGCGGGGACCAAATGGCCTAAGGCACTGCGGTGTGTCTGCTGTATAGGAGGTGGCCATGTTGGAGACCAAATAGCTAATACTGAGCACTTGTGAAAACACCTGTGGGCAGGTGTAAGCCAATCCCGTGCTTGTGCTGCCTTTAAGTAGGCTGGGATTATGTTACTCTGGGCCAGTGCTTTGTTGTATCATCGCTGTGCTCTAGCTCTGAGCTCTCTCCGTGCATTCCTGTGTGATTCCCGTGGTCCAGATATCGCCTCCGTTCCCAGAGGTCCGTCTGCAGCCTTCACTGCTGAAAGATCCACCGGCTCTCCGCTGTGCTGTCAGTTAATTGCACTCCTATTGGAAATAGTTGAATTCCCAGTATCCTGCATGAGGTTACCTTGTCAGTCTGCCTATCATTCAAAGTCTGGAGGATTCTGTTTCTCTCAGCTGTTCGTTTGTTCAACTCTGCATTTAACCCATTCATCACCTTGTCTTCTACTACAGTTTCACAGTGATCTCCGGAACCCGCAAGTAACCCAATTCAGTACTTTTTATTTGCTATGTTGTCATTACAAGGATAATTCATCACAGTCTCTCAGTTAACCCTCAAAACTCCATTGCAAATTCTTACAGTTAATTCACCATGTCTGCATTAACCAGTTAAACACAATCTGCAGTTCAGCATCAAAGCTTGTTTATATTTGGACAATTCAACATTTATTCTTCAGCTTGTTTTTGCATTTGTTTCCATTAACATTTCTTTTATTTATTTTTGAGTTTTCTCTTGCATATTTTTTCTGCCATTCTTGCAATACTTCAGTATAATGATGATTAACAACTAGTCATTTAACTCCTTACTGAATTGTTATTTAATAAATATATGAAGCGGAACTTTCTTCGTCCTCCCTGCTTTCTTCATACCCCAGCACCTACACCTGTAGTTGGTTCCGGGTTAACGGATTCACAAAAACACCCGGGCCTGACAGTAAGCACTAGCCCCATGGATCCGTCAAGTGACCAATTCGCAGGAGGCGGTGCTACGTCAGATATCCTTTTCCGTCTGGAAAACCAGGAGTCTATACAGACACAAATAGTGCAGTTTATGCAAACTATGGCAGACCGTTTAGAGACTCTTCATACGGCTATTAAAACGTCCCAAGTCCAGATTCCAACCCCGGATGTCCCAGTTACAACTACAGCTTCTCCTGTGACGCTGCCTACGTCCCGCTTGCAGTTACCCTCTCCGAGTAAGTTTGACGGAACTCCAAAACTTTGCAGAGGATTCCTGAATCAATGCGAGATCCAGTTTGAACTGATGTCTGCCAGTTTCCCATCAGCTCGTTCTAAGGTTGCATATATTATTGCCCTCCTCTCCGGTCAGGCTCTGGAGTGGGCATCACCATTATGGGAGAGAGGTGATCCTATCCTCTCTAATTACAAAGAGTTCGTATCTTCCTTCCGGAGAATCTTTGACGAACCAGGCAGGACCACCTCAGCATCCTTGGAGATTCTCCGTCTACGTCAAGGTTTACGTCCTGTCAGTCAATATATTATTCAGTTTCGCACGTTGTCTTCAGAGTTAAACTGGAATGAGGAGGCCCTGATCGCCGCGTTTTGGAATGGACTTTCAGAAAGAATCAAGGATGATTTAACTATCCGGGATGTGCCAATTAAACTGGATGAATTGATTTCTCTCTGTAACAAACTTGATCTACGTTACAGGGAGCGATGTTTAGAGAAATCCAGTGCAGAGCGATCCAGTCCACGTGATCATCCTAGACCTCGACAAGATTCTCCATCACAGTCTCCAGTAATGACTGAAGAACCTATGCAGATTGGGCGCTCTCGCCTCACAGAGGAGGAACGACTTCGTCGTCGACAGGGTAACCTCTGCATGTACTGTGGGTCCTCTGAACATTTAGTTAAATTCTGCAAACTCCGACCGGGAAACTCTCGCCTCCTAGCTTATTCAAGAGATGTTAAGCTAGGAGTTACTTTAGAATCACGTTCTGGGAAAGAGCCAACCTTGTCTATTCAATTAGAAGTTCCAAGTTCTACAGTGAAAGTTTCAGCCCTCCTAGATACCGGGGCAGCCAAGAACTTCATCTCCTCAGCCTTTGTCATACGGTCTAAAGTTCAAACCATGCCCCTGGAAGCAGCAGTTGCTGTTACAGCAGTGGATGGAAGTCGAATTCCAGATGGTATAATTACTCATCGAACCGTATGTCTCAAGATGAAAGTTGGTGAGCTCCATTCCGAATACCTCTCCTTCTACGTGATTCCCAAAGCCTCTCAAGATGTGATACTTGGTTTACCTTGGCTGCAGAAACATAATCCTCAACTTAATTGGCAAACCATGGAAGTCCTTTCATGGGGTAAATCTTGTACCAAGGACTGTGTAGCTACAATTGTACCTCTTCGGTCAATTAGCCTTTCCGATCTACCTCCGGTGTATCAATCCCTTGCGGATGTTTCCAGTAAGCAAGCGGCAGACTCTCTACCTCCTCATCGTGAATGGGACTGCCCAGTCGTCCTGGTTCCGGGCAAGACCCCTCCTAGGGGACAAATTCATCCGCTATCCATCCCAGAGACGCGAGCTATCCAGGATTGGTCCACTCCTACAACTCTCAAGGGGATTCAGCGATTTCTTGGCTTTGCTAATTTCTATAGGAGATTCATTAAGAATTATTCTACGTTAGCTGCTCCTATCACAGCCCTAACTCGCAAGGGAGCAAATCCTACGAACTGGTCTTCTGAAGCAATCAAAGCCTTCTCTGATTTAAAGCAAGCCTTTGTGTCAGTCTCCATTCTTCGACAGCCTGATTTGAATCGTCCCTTTCTACTAGAGGTGCATGCATCTACAGAAGCAGTAGGAGCTGTGTTGTCACAAGTCTTTGAAGATAAAAAGGTCCATCCCTGCGGATATTTCTCCCGTAAGTTCCTCCCGGCAGAACGTAATTATGCAATCGGTGAGCAAGAGTTACTTGCCATCAAGTTGGCATTTGAGGAGTGGAGATACCTTCTAGAAGGAGCTCAACATCGCATTACAGTTTATACTGATCATAAGAATCTTCTGTATCTGCAGTCAGCTCAGTGTTTGAATCCACGTCAAGCTCGATGGGCGCTTTTCTTCTCACGATTTGATTTCAAACTCACCTATCGTCCAGGGTCTCAGAACAAAAAGGCAGATGCCCTTTCCCGGTCCTTTGCTTCTTCTGAATTAAATGATGCTACCACGAATCAAGCCATTGTGAATCCTACGTCCTTTTTAATGACTCGAACCTCTCCAGTTCCTCCGCCTGGCAAGACCTTTGTCGCCACAAGTCTTCGAAAACGGCTGCTTACCTGGGCTCACTCCTCTTCCTTCATGGGTCATCCTGGGGTTCTAAAGACTCTCA
Organism: Pseudophryne corroboree; assembly: GCF_028390025.1. Taxonomy (NCBI): domain Eukaryota; kingdom Metazoa; phylum Chordata; class Amphibia; order Anura; family Myobatrachidae; genus Pseudophryne; species Pseudophryne corroboree. Next base: position 32,000 of record NW_026970200.1, on the reverse strand, counting down.
AATTTATTCAACAGTCTTATTGGTGGCCACGTCTCAAAGCCGATGTCCAAGAGTTTATAGCAGCATGTCCTAAATGTGCCCAACATAAGAGTCCAAGAAGTTCTCCACCAGAGTTTCATCCATTGCCAGCCCTAGAGGTTCCAGCAGCAGATCAAGAGCTTCAACGTCTATCTAGCATCTGGAGTTGTGTACGTAAGTCCTTGGTCAAAACTTCCGCTCGTTATAAATCTTTTGCAGATAGAAAACGTAAAGCTGTACCGAATTACAAAGTGGGAGTCCAAGTTTGGATTTCTACGCGCAATCTCAAGTTCAAAGTTCCTTCTAAGAAATTTGCTCCCAAGTTTATTGGTCCATCTCCCATTGTAAAGGTACTCAACCCTGTGTCATACAAAGTCAAGTTGCCACCGTCTTTGAGAATTCCTAACGCCTTTCATACATCTTTACTGAAGCCTTTGATTCTCAATAAGTTCCGTACTACCCAGTCCAAATCTCCTAAAGTTCACTCTTTGCAGAATGAGGAATTTGAAGTTAAAGAGATTGTGGACTCACGTTCCCGATATGGACGTTTACAGTTTCTGGTCGACTGGAAGGGTTACGGTCCGGAGGAGAGATCCTGGGTTTTCTCTGAAGATGTTCATGCTCCAAGACTGGTACAGAAATACTTCTCCAAAAATCCTGACAAGGTTCAAAGGTGTTCGGAGACCACCCGTAGAAGAGGGGGTACTGTCACGAACCGGTCTCTCACCTTTGCGGGTTCTGGAGTTCATCCGTTGCCAGTGCGGTTGCTTGCGGTGCTGTGCGCCCGTGTGGGGACACGGCGTGATCAATGGCACAGGTAATGCAGAGTCTGGGAACTGTGAGTGCGGGGACCAAATGGCCTAAGGCACTGCGGTGTGTCTGCTGTATAGGAGGTGGCCATGTTGGAGACCAAATAGCTAATACTGAGCACTTGTGAAAACACCTGTGGGCAGGTGTAAGACAATCCCGTGCTTGTGCTGCCTTTAAGTAGGCTGGGATTATGTTACTCTGGGCCAGTGCTTTGTTGTATCATCGCTGTGCTCTAGCTCTGAGCTCTCTCCGTGCATTCCTGTGTGATTCCCGTGGTCCAGATATCGCCTCCGTTCCCAGAGGTCCGTCTGCAGCCTTCACTGCTGAAAGATCCACCGGCTCTCCGCTGTGCTGTCAGTTAATTGCACTCCTATTGGAAATAGTTGGATTCCCAGTGTCCTGCATGAGGTTACCTTGTCAGTCTGCCTATCATTCAAAGTCTGGAGGATTCTGTTTCTCTCAGCTGTTCGTTTGTTCAACTCTGCATTTAACCCATTCATCACCTTGTGTTCTACTACAGTTTCACAGTGATCTCCGGAACCCGCAAGTAACCCAATTCAGTACTTTTTATTTGCTATGTTGTCATTACAAGGATAATTCATCACAGTCTCTCAGTTAACCCTCAAAACTCCATTGCAAATTCTTACAGTTAATTCACCATGTCTGCATTAACCAGTTAAACACAATCTGCAGTTCAGCATCAAAGCTTGTTTATATTTGGACAATTCAACATTTATTCTTCAGCTTGTTTTTGCATATGTTTCCATGAACATTTCTTTTATTTATTTTTGAGTTTTCTCTTGCATATTTTTTCTGCCATTCTTGCAATACTTCAGTATAATGATGATTAACAACTAGTCATTTAACTCTTTACTGAATTGTTATTTAATAAATATATGAAGCGGAACTTTCTTCGTCCTCCCTGCTTTCTTCATACCCCAGCACCTACACCTGTGGTTGGTTCCGGGTTAACGGATTCACAAAAACACCCGGGCCTGACAAGACCCAAACTGTATGTAACTAAGACCTCTGGATTTCTATTATATATATATATATAGTCTTTCATGTCTTGGTACAGGTACAGCTCGATGTGCTGGGGGACACCAGGGGTTTATCCCCAATGTATTTCTAGCCAGACTACCCCCTCCCTTTCATGCACCTGAATTGTACTTCCTAATTGATTTGAGCAACTTACATTTTGTTCTGTTAGTATAAGGGGTGGCAGGAGACAGACAGGGAAAGGCGGCAGGAGACAGGCAGGGGAAAGGCGGCAGGAGACAGGCAGGGGAAAGGCAGTAGGAGACAGGCAGGGGAAAGCGGCAGGAGACAGGCAGGGGAAAGGCGGCAGGAGCCAGGCAGGGGGAAGGCGGCTGGAGACAGGCAGGGGGGCGGCAGGGTGGGGGTGGCAGTAAACTGGCATGAGGCTGTAGGGTAGGTGGTGGCAGGAGACATGCAGGGGAAAGGCGACAGGAGACAGAGAGGAGAAAGGCTGCAGGAGACAGAGAGGGGAAAGGCTGCAGGAGACAGGCAGGGGAAAGGTGGTAGGAGACAGGCAGGTGAAAAGAGGCAGGAGACAGGCAGGGGAAAGGCGACCGGAGACAGGCAGGGGAAAGGCGGCCGGAGACAGGCAGGGGAAAGGCGGCCGGAGACAGGCAGGGGAAAGGCGGCAAGAGACAGGCAGGGGAAAGGAGGCAAGAGACAGGCAGGGGAAAAGAGGCAGGAGACAGGCAGGGGAAAAGAGGCTGGAGACAGGCAGGGGAAAAGAGGCCGGAGACAGGCAGGGGAAAGGAGGCCGGAGACAGGCAGGGGAAAGGAGGCAGGAGACAGGCAGGGGAAAGGAGGCAGGAGACAGGCAAGGGAAAGGAGGCAGGAGACAGGCAAGGGAAAGGAGGCAGGAGACAGGCAAGGGAAAGGAGGCAGGAGACAGGCAAGGGAAAGGAGGCAGGATACAGACAGGGGAAAGGCGGCAGGAGACAGGCAGGGGAAAGGCGGCAGGAGACAAAGCAGGGGAAAGGCGGCAGGAGACAGGCAGGGGAAAGGCGGCAGGAGACAGGCAGGGGAAAGGCGGCAGGAGACAGGCAGGGGAAAGGCGGCAGGAGACAGGCAGGGGAAAGGCGGCAGGAGACAGGCAGGGGAAAGGCGGCAGGAGACAGGCAGGGGAAAGGCGGCAGGAGACAGACAGGGGAAAGGCGGCAAAAGACAGGCAGGGGTAAGGCGGCCAGAGACAGGCAGCCAGAGACAGACAGGGAAAGGCGGTAGGAGACAGGCAGGGGAAGGCAGTAGGAGACAGGCAGGGGAAAGGCAGCCGGAGACAGACAGGGGAAAGGCGGCAGGAGATAGGCAGGGGAAAGGCGGCAGGAGACAGGCAGGGGAAATGCAGCCAGAGACAGACAGGGAAAGTCGGCAGGAGACAGGCAGGGGAAAGGCGGCAGGGGAAAGGCGGCAGGAGACAGGCAGGGGAAAGGCGGCAGGAGACAGACAGGGGAGCAGCCGTATGGAGTAACATGAGATGGGGCTCGGACGGGGTCAGCAGCAGCAGCCACGAGCGGGGTACAGTGCCAGCTGCCTGCAGGCTATAACCCGGCCCTCCCATACCAGAGACTCCTGCCATGCTACACCCGCAGCCCCCTGCCTCCTACCCACACCCTCTGCAGCCTAGGAAGGATGAGCTGCTGGGAGCCCCCTGAGGCGGATGAGCGAGGAAGCCCCCTGGAGGAGTAAGTGCCGCTCTCTGTGCCTGCTTCTAGATGCTGCCCTCCCCTACGTGCTGCATGGGTGCAGATGTTGGCAGCGCACACAGCATGAAAACACAAGGTTTGTTGGCGCTGGGCAGGTCTGTGAGGGAATACACCTTAGGATTAGCAGCCACCTGGAGAGGGGTAGCCGGCCTCCTCAAACAGAGACAAATATGGGGAATACCAGGTAAGCGCTCTATCCAAATGATGCAACCAAGAAAATAAAAACAATATAAACAGTAATATAGACCAAAACATATTCTAATGGGTGTTACGCTGAGGTGTATGATATCTCAGGTATAAATGATAATGAGTATAAATAAATGTATCAGTCTCTTCTGATACTGGCATTATATAATACAACCCGGAGTCTCTACAGCAGATGGCCGTCGTTATATGTCCTAGCGGGCATTTCACATTTTACACCATTATAGTGACGTGACTGCTGGGGGGGGGGGGGGGGGGGCAATGAGGGGCTCAGCCTGCAGCTGACACACTGCCAGTGGTGTAGTAATGCTCTGCAGCTGTCACACTGCCAGTGGTGTAGTAATGCTCTGCAGTTGTCACACTGCCAGTGGTGTAGTAATGCTCTGCAGCTGTCACACTGCCAGTGGTGTAGTAATGCTCTGCAGCTGTCACACTGCCAGTGGTGTAGTAATGCTCTGCAGCTGTCACACTGCCAGTGGTGTAGTAATGCTCTGCAGCTGTCACACTGCCAGTGGTGTAGTAATGCTCTGCAGCTGTCACACTGCCAGTGGTGTAGTAATGCTCTGCAGCTGACATAATAATAATAATAATAATAATAATAATAATAATAACAACAGGACACCACAGGTTGCTCACCCTGTATAATAATAACAGGACACCACAGGCTACTCCTTCTGTATAATAATAACATGAAACCACAGACTGCTACCCCTGTATAATAATAATAATAATAATAATAATAACAGGACACCACAGGCTGGTCCCACTGTATATAAATAATAACAAGACACCACAGGCTGCTCCCCCGTATAATAATAATAACAGGGCACCACAGGCTGCTCCCCCTGTATAATAATAATAACAGGACACCACAGGCTGCTCCCCCGTATAATAATAATAACAGGGCACCACAGGCTGCTCCCCCTGTATAATAATAATAACAGGGCACCACAGGCTGCTCCCCCTGTATAATAATAATAATAACAGGACACCACAGGCTGCTCCCCCTGTATAGTAAGACGCCATTACCTGATCTCCACGGACACTGGGAGGCTGCAGCTGTCGGTGAAAACTCACTTCCTGTATGTGGAACGCACAGTCCGGAAGTAATGTGGAACGCACAGTCCGGAAGTAAGGTGGAATGCACAGGCCGGAAGTAAAGAGTGATTGGCACAAGCTGATTCCTAGTGACTGGTGCCTCCCCTCCTACACCCCAGCCCTCTGTAATGAATATTACCATTTATATCCTCAGTGCAGGAGGCCGGCGGCCATTTTCTTGTAGACCAGTCCGGCTGCAGCATTAGTTTCCCTGGCCGTGTGACGTCAGGAGCGTCGGCCATATTCCCCTGGTCTGAGCTCCGCCTTCCTTCTATCATTCCCACAAGGCAGCAGGAGCAGAGAGCAGCCATTGCTGTGTCTGGCAGCAGGTAATGATATTATTATTATTATTCTATAGGCTGAGCAGCTCTGGTGTCAGGTTCTGTACTACAGGGGGAGCAGCCTCTGGTGCCTTGTTATAGTGCAGCTGGAGCAGCCTCTGGTGCTGCATTATCCCTGTACAGGTGGCTGACACTCTAGTGTCCTATTACCGTAATACAGAGGTGGTGCAGACCCCGCCGTTACCGTAACATAGGTGGCGCAGACCCAGCCGTAACCGTAATACAGGTGGCGCAGACCCCGCCGTTACTGTAATACAGATGGCGCAGACCCCGCCGTTACCATAATACAGGTGGCGCAGACCCCGCCGTTACTGCAATACAGATGGCGCAGACCCCGCCGTTACCGTAATACAAGTGGCGCAGACCCTGCCGTTACCGTAATACAGGTGGAGCAGACCCCGTCGTTACCGTAACATAGGTGGCGCAGACCCCGCCGTTACCGTAATAGAGGTGGCACAGACTCCGCCGTCATCGTAATAGAGGTGGCGCAAGACCCCGCTGTTACCGTAATACAGGTAGCGCAAGACCCCGCTGTTACCGTAATACAGGTAGCGCAGACCCAGCCGTAACGTAATACAGGTGGCGCAGACCCCGCTGTTACCGTAATACAGGTGGCGCAGACCCCGCCGTTACCGTAATACAGGTGGCGCAGACCCCGCTGTTACCGTAATACAGGTGGCGCAGACCCCGCTGTTACCGTAATACAGGTGGCGCAGATCCCGCCGTTACTGTAATACAGATGGCACAGACTCCGCCGTTACCGTAATACAGGTGGAGCAGACCCCGTCGTTACCGTAATACAGGTGGAGCAGACCCGACGTTACCGTAACATAGGTGGCGCAGACCCAGCCGTAACCGTAATACAGGTGGCGCAGACCCCGCCGTTACTGTAATACAGATGGCGCAGACCCCGCTGTTACCGTAATACAGGTGGCGCAGACCCCGCCGTTACTGCAATACAGATGGCGCAGACCCCGCCGTTACCGTAATACAAGTGGCGCAGACCCCGCCGTTACCGTAATACAGGTGGAGCAGACCCCGTCGTTACCGTAACATAGGTGGCGCAGACCCCGCCGTTACCGTAATAGAGGTGGCACAGACTCCGCCGTCACCGTAATAGAGGTGGCGCAAGACCCCGCTGTTACCGTAATACAGGTAGCGCAGACCCAGCCGTAACGTAATACAGGTGGCGCAGACCCCGCTGTTACCGTAATACAGGTGGCGCAGACCCCGCTGTTACCATAATACAGGTGGCGCAGATCCCGCCGTTACTGTAATACAGGTGGCACAGACTCCGCCGTTACCGTAATACAGGTGACGCAGACCCCGCCGTTACCGTAATACAGGTGGAGCAGACCCCGTCGTTACCGTAACATAGGTGGCGCAGACCCCGCTGTTACCGTAATAGAGGTGGCGCAAGACCCCGCTGTTACCGTTATACAGGTGGCGCAAGACCCAGCCGTTACCGTAATACAGGTGGCGCAAGACCCAGCCGTTACCGTAATACAGGTGGCGCAAGACCCAGCCGTTACCGTAATACAGGTGGAGCAGACCCCGCCGTAACCGTAATACAGGTGGCGCAGTCCCCGCCATTACCGTAATACAGGTGGCTCAGTCCCCACTGTTACCATGATACAGGTGGCGCAGACCCCGCCGTTACTGTTATTCTATAAACGGGACATTACAGGTGTTGTGTCCTCTGGCATTGTACTATACAGGTGGAGCGGCATATGTTGTATTAATATTCAGGGGAGCTGTATTAAAATACAGGGGAGTGGCATGTGTTGTCCTACTGTACAGGGGGAGCGACCTGGGGCATCCTCCTATACAGGGGTAGTGGATTATGACATCCTACTATACAGGGGGAGCAGCCTGTGTTGCCCTTTTATACAGGGGAAGTGGCCTGTGGTGTCTTGTTACTATTATTATATAGGGCGAGCGACATGTATTGTCTTTCTATACAGAATGAGTGGCCTGTGTTGTCATATTACAGGGGTAGCATCCTGTACTGTCATAGTATACAGGGGGAGTGGCCTGTGTTGACATAATATACAAGTGGAGGGACCTGTGGTGTCTTGTTACTATTATTATATAGGGTGAGCGGAATGTATTTTCTTTCTATACAGAAGGCGTGGCCTGTGTTGTCATAATATACAGGGGCAGCGGCCTGTGTTGTCATAATATACAGGGGTAGCATCCTGTACTGTCGTAGTATACAGGGGGAGTGGCCTGTGTTGACATAATATACAAGTGGAGGGACCTGTGGTGTCTTGTTACTATTATTATATAGGGTGAGCGGAATGTATCTTCTTTCTATACAGAAGGCGTGGCCTGTGTTGTCATAATGTACAGGGGCAGCGGCCTGTGTTGTCATAATATACAGGGGTAACTTCCTCTGCTATCATAGTATACAGGGGGAGCGGCATGTGTTGTCATAATGTACAGGGGTAGCTTTCTGTGCTGTCATAGTATACAGGGGGAGCGGCCTGTGTTGTATTTATTATTTATTAGCAGTTTCTTATATAGCGCAGCATATTCTGTTGAGCTTTACAATTAGAACAGCAGTAATAGAACAAAACTGGGTAAAAACAGACAGACATAGAGGTAGGAAGGCCCTGCTCGCAAACTTACAATCTATGAGAAAATAGGCATTGATACACGACGATAGATGCTACCTGTTCATAATGGTCCACCAGATTGCTAGGTTCTTAATGGGTTGTATGATATGATCACCCAGCGATGAGATGAGGTATAGATTGAGAACAGCAGAGGACTTAAGACTGAGCCTTGCGGTACTCCAACTGATAGAGGTAGAAAAGAAGAGGTAGAATCAGTGAAGTGAACACTGAAAGAGCGATTAGATAGGTAGGATGAGAACCAGGAGAGGGCCATGTCCTGAAGACCTAGAGATTGTAGTGTTTGTTTGAGAAGAGAGTGGTCAGCAGTGTCATAAGCAGCAGAGAGATCTAGAAGAATGAGTAGTGTGTAATGGGCTTTAGATCTAGCAGTGACTAGATCATTCACTACTTTGGTCAGTGCCGTCTCTGTGGAGTGTTGGGCATGAAATCCTGACTGAAGTGGGTCCAATAAATTGTGGGAGTTAAGAATGTGTGTAAGGCGAGTGTAGGCAAGACTCTCAAGTAGCTTGGAGGGACTGGGTAGCTGAGAAATGGGACGGTAGTTAGAGAGTGTGTTTGGGTCAGAGGTGTGTTTGTTTAGTAATGGGAGTAATCAGTGCATGCTTAAACAGAGAAGGAAAGATACCAGTAGAGAGAGAGAGATTACAGATTTTAGTTAAGGTTGGGATAAGCACAGGAGACAAAGTTTTACTGACCTGTGAGGGTATAGGATCAAGAGGAGAATGTTGATACTTCATCTTCACTTGTGGGATCAAATGAAGAGAAAGTGCCAGAGGGTTCAGGTAGGAATTGAGCAGGTCACTGGCTGAGGAAGAGCATACCATTTCATCTCAGATTTTATCAACCTTATCGTTGAAGTAGGAGGCAAGTTCTTGTGCACTGATACACAAAACACTATTATTTGCAGCGCCTGCATCAATTTAATAAAATCAGAAAAAATCTTTAAAAAAAAATTCATTGGTGGGGACAATGCTTGGTATACGTTCACCAATATATAGGAGTTGTGTATTGCTCCTATTAGGAATAACTAGATGAAAGAAATATGATAGGGGCGCTCATATATCAAAACACTGTACCCAACAAGATAACAGCCATGGAGTCCCAATAGTTATTAAAATTACTTTATTATAAATAACAAATACTTCTGTATATATATTGCTATTAAATATTAACTATTCTTGTACAATTGTGTAGCAATTTCATAACACTTGTATAATTAATTAACAGTACTTACAGACTCATATAAAAAGCAGCTAGAAACCAAATACATATATTAATGTAATTGTTCTGTGGTAATACGACCAATATATCCAACCGGGCGTCTCCGGAAAGAAAATATTCGTTGTGGCTTAAAAACAACTGCTGGAAGATAAAAAAACGTTTATATGCCAAGCCCAGGTGGGTGCCGGCGCGGAACTGATGAGAAGAGAACCGTCAAGTCCATTGGTGGAAAATCCGTTATGCGCTTGATGTATATTCTCCTCCAGGATTACATCACCTCTTCCACTATAGCTGGATTGTATGGGTAACGGTCCCAAGATGGTAACACTGTTGATAGAAGCGGCGTGTGGACCGTGTCCTCAGCGGGGATGGTATTGCCGCTAAATAGTGAAGATCCCGTGGTGGATATATAAACCACAGTCAATTTTTCAGACTGGGGGCAGTTTGGATTCCCGTCTCTTATAGGGGACTTGAGGTGACTCGTACCTTGTTTGTGCTGCCGGTACAGCTTTATCATTGGGCTGATTGGCCCTGGGATATGGGCGCTGTTGGTATTGTCGGCATGTGAACCACTGTTACGGCGAGATCGATAAGGCCGCTGTATAAGGTCGTATGGTGAAAGTCCCATGGTGGATGTTATAAGCTGCAGGCAGGGGGATTAGCTTCCTGACTCCCATGCAGGGCTTGAGATGGATTGATCGGTAACATTCAAACAGGGCCGGTATATGGAGTAACCACCTGGACTGGTTTGTGCTGTTGTAGGCACTGATAGTAGCTAGTGGGGGAGGTGAGGGAGGGTAAAGAAGTGATTTAAATGTATTAAAAAGTTGCTTGGGGTTGGTGGCATGAGAAGAGATGAGAGATTGGAAGTATGTTTGGCAGTGTCCAAGGCCTGATGATAGGAGTGGTAGGTGGTCTTATATCTGAGGATTCTGAGATTTACGCCACTGACGTTCTAGTTTACGTGACAGTTTTTGTAGGTGTCTTGTTGATTTAGAGTTCCATGGTTGGCATCTAAGCCTATGTAGAGTGTGATGGGTAGCTGGAGCCACTTCATCAAGAATGTGATGGGTAGCTGGAGCCTCTCTAGGGTCTTGTGCAGGTGGGATACAACAGTGTCAGGTGTGGTAAATGTAGGGATTGGTGAGAGCAGTTGTTGCAGAGAAGTGGAAAGTTGTTGAAAATGTATATTGTTAGTATTTCTGCGGGTTAGAGGAGGCTTGCTTGGTTTTAGTGTCATAGAATTTAGAGTAATAGAAGAGATTGTGAAGGTGATCAGGTTTTGATCAGAGAAAGGGAAAGGAGTGTTAATGAATTCAGAAACTGAGCAGAGCCTGGTGAACACAAGATCAAAGCAGTGGCCCTTCTGATGAGTAGAGGAGTAAGACCATTTGGTCAGGCCAAGAGAGGAGGTTAGAGAGAGGAGTTTGGAGGCATGAACAGAGTGTGGACTGTCAAGAGCTATATTGAAATCGCCCATAATGATGGTGGAGATGTCAGAGGATAAGATGCGTAGAAGCCAGGCAGAAAAATCTTCTAGAAATTGTTGTTCGAGTTGCTCAGGAGGGCGATAGATAGCTGCAAAATGCAGAGAGAAGAGGTGAAAATCCTGGTAGAGTGAACTTCAAATGATGTGAATGCGAGTGATGGAACCTGAGGTAGAACAGTGTATGTGAAAAATTGGAACAGTAAGATTCCAACCCCACCACCTTTACAATTACCAGGCCTGGGGGTGTATGTGTGTGAAGTGGAAACCACCGTGTGACAGTGCTGCAGGGGAGGCAGAGTCTGATTGTGTGAGCCATGTTTCTGTTATAGCCAGCAGATTAAAGTTGTGAGAGATAAAGAGGTCATGGATGGATGTTAATTTGTTGCAAACAGAGCGTGCATTCCATAAGCCACATTTTAGTGACTTGGAGGGGGATGGGAGACACGTGATATTTATGAGATTAGATGGATTTCTATTTTGTTTTGAGATAGCTGAGTGTGAGAGGGACAGGTAGTTGGGGCCTGGATTTGGTGATATGGCACCAGCTAATAAAAGCAGAAGAGTGAGATAAATATTGGTGGATGTTTGCGAGTGTTTATTCTGGTGACCAATTGCGGTTGTCAAAGTACTTGCAGAGAAGTAAGTATAAAGCTCGTGAGTGTTTAGAAGAGGGGAGTGGAGAATAGAAGCTGTAATGTGCACAGAGGGGTGAGTTTTAGGGTAAGTGTAGAATGTGTTACATTTGGTGAGAATTCCATGAATTGAAATAAGAAACAGAAGTTTGATGAGCATGCTGTGGTCGTTTGTGAGATAATGTTGGGTTAAGTGGTGTAGGAATAAGTTGTTTAAATAAGTTACCTTTCCTTGATGGTGCTCAATGTATGTTCAGCTGTTTTTTTAACTGTACGGATAACACACTCCTTAATTCCACACTTATTAAATTCCACGCAAGCGACCCCCAGCAAGCTGACCCCTTGACATTATACAGTAACACCAGGGGATGTGTCTGGGTGATGACTGGAGAGGTGACTGCTGGGAATTGGACATTATACAGTAACACCAGGGGATGTGTCTGGGTGATGACTGGAGAGGTGACTGCTAGGAATGGGACATTATACAGTAACAACGGGGGATGTGTCTGGGTGATGACTGGAGAGGTGACTGCTGGGAATGGGACATTATACAGTAACACCAGGGGATGTGTCTGGGTGATGACTGGAGAGGTGACTGCTGGGAATGGGACATTATACAGTAACACCAGGGGATGTGTCTGGGTGATGACTGGAGAGGTGACTGCTGGGAATGGGACATTATACAGTAACACCAGAGGACGTGTCTGGGTGATGACTGGAGAGGTGACTGCTGGGAATTGGACATTATACAGTAACACCAGGGGATGTGTCTGGGTGATGACTGGAGAGGTGACTGCTGGGAATGGGACATTATACAGTAACACCGGGGGATGTGTCTGGATGATGACTGGAGAGGTGACTGCTGGAAATGGGGCATTATACAGTAACACCGGGAGACATGTCTGTGTGATGACTGGAGAGGTGACTGCTGGGAATGGGGCATTATACAGTAACACCGGGGGGCGTGTCTGGGTGATGACTCGAGAGGTGGCTGCTGGGAATGGGACATTATACAGTAACACCGGGCGCGTGTTTCTGGGTGATGACTGGAGAGGTGACTGCTGGGAATGAGACATTATACAGTAACACCGGGGGACGTGTCTGGGTGATGACTGGAGAGGTGACTGCTGGGAATGGGACATTATACAGTAAAACCGGGAGACTTGTCTGGGTGATGACTGGAGAGGTGACTGCTGGGAATGGGACATTATACAGTAACACTAGGGGATGTGTCTGGGTGATGACTGGACAGGTGACTGCTGGGAATGGGGCATTATACAGTAACACCAGGGGATGTGTCTGGATGATGACTGGAGAGGTGACTGCTGGGAATGGGGAATTATACAGTAACACCAGGGGATGTGTCTGGGTGATGACTGGCCAGGTGATTGCTGGGAATTGGGCATTATACAGTAACACCAGGAGACGTGTCTGGGTGATGACTGGAGAGGCGACTGCTGGGAATGGGACATTATACAGTAACACTAGGGGATGTGTCTGGGTGATGACTGGAGAGGTGACTGCTGGGAATGGGGCATTATACAGTAACACCAGGGGATGTGTCTGGGTGATGACTGGAGAGGTGACTTCTGGGATGGGGCATTATACAGTAACACCAGGGGATGTGTCTGAATGGGGCATTATACAGTAACACCAGGGGGCGTGTCTGGGTGATGACTGGAGAGGTGACTGCTGGGAATGAGGCATTATACAGTAACACCGGGAATGTGTCTGGATGATGACTGGAGAGGTGACTGCTGGGAATGTGGCATTATACAGTAACAATAGGGGACGTGTCTGGTTGATGACTGGAGAGATGACTGCTGGGAATGGGGCATTATACAGTAACACCAGGGGATGTGTCTGGGTTATGACTAAAGAGGTGACTGCTGGGAATGGGACATTATACAGTAACACCAGGGGATGTGTCTGGGTGATGACTGGAGAGGTGACTGCTGGGAATGGGGCATTATACAGTAACACCAGGGAATGTGTCTGGGTGATGACTGGAGAGGTGACTGCTGGGAATGGGGCATTATACAGTAACACCAGGGGACGTGTCTGGGTGATGACTGTATCACTGTGTGTGTCAGATGCCTATAAGGTGTCAGGATGTCACTGTCTATGTCTCCTTGCAGGAGGTGGAGTATATAGAGAAACACACGGGTCTGTACAAGGACGTGATGATGGAGAATCACCGGCCCCTCACATCACTGGGTAAAAGTAGACTGTCATGTATTGTACAGGGGAGAGCAGGTATGGGGGCCCCCTATATACACATATCATCTCATAATCACATATATACACTGTACTCAGTCACTGTGTGTCTCCTACAGATGGGTCCAGTAACAGAGATACCCCAGAGAGATGTCCTCGTCCTCTGTATTCCCAGGATTGTACAGAGGAGAATCACAGGATCCCACAGGAGGATCAGGTAGGTGGGATTTAGGGTCTCACCAATATACCAAAGTGACTGTCACTATATGATCTGTAGAGAAGCTGTGTGTGTATTATGCACTGATATTATACTGTTCCACCTCAGTTTAATCTGACTGTATGCAAATGTTATTATAGTGTTTGTTTGTTTGTTTTTAAGGTAGAACGTCCGTTTGATATTAAAACAGAAGATACAGGGGGAGAAGAAGAGACGTGTGTGACTGATATAAAGGCAGAAGATATAGAGGGAGAAGAAGAGATGTATGTGACTGATATAAATGCAGAAGATATAGAGAAAGAAGAAGAGACGTATGTGACTGATATGAAGGCAGAAGATATAGAGGGAGAAGAAGAGACGTATGTGACTGATATGAAGGCAGAAGATATAGAGGGAGAAGAAGATACGTATGTGACTGATATGAAGGCAGAAGATACAGAGGGAGAAGAAGAGACGCATGTGACTGATATAAAGGCAGAAGATACAGAGGGAGAAGAAGAGACGTATGTGACTGAAATAAAGGCAGAAGATATAGAGGGAGAAGAAGAGACGTATGTGACTGATATAAAGGCAGAAGATATAGAGGGAGAAGAAAAGACGTATGTGACTGATATGAAGGCAGAAGATACAGAGGGAGAAGAAGAGACGTATGTGACTGATATAAAGGCAGAAGATATAGAGGGAGAAGAAGAGACGTATGTGACTGATATAAAGGCAGAAGATATAGAGGGAGAAGAAGAGACGTATGTGACTGATATAAAGGCAGAAGATATAGAGGGAGAAGAAGAGACGTATGTGACTGATAAAAAGGCAGAAGATACAGAGGGAGAAGAAGAGACGTATGTGACTGAAATAAAGTTAGAAGATACAGAGGGAGAAGAAGAGATGTATGTGACTGATATAAAGGCAGAAGATATAGAGGAAGAAGAAGAGACGTATGTGACTGATATAAAGGCAGAAGATATAGAGGGAGAAGAAGAGACGTATGTGACTGATATAAAGGCAGAAGATATAGAGGGAGAAGAAGAGACGTATGTGAGGGGTAATCAGCAGTGTAAGGAGGAGGAGATCCCTACAGATATCAGCACAGGTGAGTAATAAACACTTATTACAGAAGTAACCTATTCTCCTTGCTCAGTCACTACAGCAATCTCTTATCCTACACCCTCCTCCGCCATCAGCCCTGTTCTCAGTTGGGTGTTTCTAACACAAGGCTATCCATGACAAATATCACATGTAGAGAGATATTACACACAACACTATAATGTTATTAAACGTAACAAGCAGAAGTTTATTATTAGTGATTATATATACATTTGTATATATGTATGTATATAATGTAATTAGTAATGTTTTTTGTGGAGTGCCTAATTTATATGCATTTTGTTAGATGATGCAGGTATGAAATATTTCCTGCTATACAGTAGACCTGAACTCACCAAATACAATTCGTATAAGATTCAGAAATAAAATAAAATTTTAATCTAGAACTTCAAGTAAAACAGATTAAAAGCTTATCACAAGTACATATCTGTATAATCATAAGACAAGCGTTTTGCACTTGTTGTCACCCGTGCATGGGCGGGCATGTTCTTATCCATTCCAATTCACTCTAAAACCAACGCGTTTTATCAATAGTGACTTCTTCAGGGGTGTTTTCTGTTAAAGGCTTTATCCTTAAATATCAGTTGTGTAGACCTGAAATAATTGTGTAATCTTCAGATTGTAATTGTGAACTTGTTCATAATGAACACATTCCTAATTACTTGTGAATAATAGTTCCTGTTCTGTGCAGTTCTGAGGTTATGACTTTAGGAAATGTAATGGCCACATCCAATATTGCTCAATCTAAGGTCTCCCAGTAGCCTTACTACATACATAAGTGTGTCTTGCACTCACTATTTTAACTAACAATAATAAACAGTGGAGTTTTAGTTCATGTATTGCTCAGTGCATTTAAGCCTACAGCCCCCGTCAAGGGAACCTCCTATACTGCAGGTCCTACGCTGTTGCTCAAAATAATTACAGGTTGAGTATCCCTCATCCAAAATTCAAAATCCCACATTTTTGGTTCCCCATCTGAGATAATTACATATATATTATTTATGTGTATATATAGATATATCAAATAATATACATATATATATATATATATGTGTGTCATTATCTCAGTAGGGGAACCAAAAATGTGTGATTTTCAATTTTGGATAAGGGATTCTCAACCTGTACCATAAAAACAGCTATCACATTAGTGTTAAACTTTAGGTTTGCTCTCAGCGGTGAAAAGGTGGCTGAAAGGCTTGGATTGGTTTTCAGAGCACCAGTCTGACGTGCCACCACTTCTCACGTGGCCCTCCAATTCACCAGATCTGGGACTGTGGGACTGCTTGGCTGGGTCCGGCATTGTACTGTTGGTGCAGTTCCTGATACGTTTGGAATGATTGGTGGTTGCTAGGCGCGCCAAATGCCCATGGTCCCGATTTGTCATAATCTACTTTCGGCCACTATTCCGCCGCTGAGATTCTTGGTGTCCATGCTTCTTCCACTGTAGATGGATACTGCTCACTGTCTACAAGAGATCACCAACAAACAAATGCCGGTGTCGGACAAAACCAAAGGCTCCCTTTTGCCAGTCGCATCACGTGCACGACCCATGGTTCCATCTGAAAAAGAAACAACAAATTTGCATTGTATCAATACCTCAGACATTCACAATGATCATCCAGTAGTTTTAGTGTCACCATCTACATGCATGTGCACGTCCTGTGGCTTTGTATTTTATATATATATATATATATATATATATATAGGCAAATAAGCGGCACTCACCAGGCTTCTTATAGATTAATAAAACGGTCCTTTATTGAATCCTACGTTTCGGGAATAACCCCGTCGTCAGGGACAGCATAGACATAAATACAATGTGATATGACAAACATATATACCCTCCCCCAACTGCAATCAAACAGTCTTACTTGTGACACCTGGAGGACGCCAGCCTTCAGCATCGCGGGCCATCCCGCGCGCCCATGTTTCCACCTTCTGCTCGACGGGACCCGTGACGTCATCCGGCGGCGCCCCCCCGGCGCACACAGTTCACACGCTGCTCGGTTGCTAAACAACACAACAACAATCAATGTTGTAATTACATTTAAAACAAATATATCACAGCAATAGTCCTTAAACGTTTATATTGTGTATAACCTTAATATTAACATCTATTCAAACACACTTTAATGCTCACCATCTAGCTAATTCTCACTGTAAACGGATCAATTAATGAGTACTGTTATAACCATATGAATTAAAGAAAGCAGAAAGAACGGCTGCTACAGATGTCTGGGATGTGTCACCTGCAGAGCCCTATCAGTGGGCAATACATTTTGTCATCCCCATACAGGAAAGCGGTTTGAGATAAAATATCCAGTAACATGCAGTACCACTTTTGTCGTATATATGCTAACCTGCCCTTGCGGGTTGGCTTATATCGGCAAAACACAGCGCCAATTTAAAGAGCGTATGGCGCAGCACAGGACAGCAATTAGGCATGCATTGGAGTCTGGCAGTAACGATCAGCCTGTTGCCAGACATTGTTCTGAGGCAAGACACAGTATAGCCAGCATGAGATCAATCATTATTGACCATGTCCCCTTGAGAATTCGGGGGGGTAATCGGGCTAAAATATTATTGCAAACAGAGTGTAGGTGGATCAGTGCCCTAGATACGATAGCACCTCGAGGGTTAAATGAAAGCCTCGGGTTACAATGCTTTCTTTAATGCATATGGTTATAACAGTACTCATTAATTGATCCGTTTACAGTGAGAATTAGCTAGATGGTGAGCATTAAAGTGTGTTTGAATAGATGTTAATATTAAGGTTATACACAATATAAACGTTTAAGGACTATTGCTGTGATATATTTGTTTTAAATGTAATTACAACATTGATTGTTGTTGTGTTGTTTAGCAACCGAGCAGCGTGCACTGTGTGCGCCGGGGGGGCGCCGCCGGATGACGTCACGGGTCCCGTCGAGCAGAAGGTGGAAACATGGGCGCGCGGGATGGCCCGCGATGCTGAAGGCTGGCGTCCTCCAGGTGTCACAGGTAAGACTGTTTGATTGCAGTTGGGGGAGGGTATATATGTTTGTCATATCACATTGTATTTATGTCTATGCTGTCCCTGACGACGGGGTTATTCCCGAAACGTAGGATTCAATAAAGGACCGTTTTATTAAGAAGCCTGGTGAGTGCCGCTTATTTGCCTATATTACAATAGCTCCACGGAGCTTAAGAAGGCACCTCACCAAGTATCATATTATCCAGGAGGGAGTGCCGGACAACACAAATATCTTTATCTTGCGTTCAAAAGAAAAGCAGCACTACAGGTGAGATCACTGTTGCCAAATCTCAGATTAACATAGACCAGAAAACACAATTCCTGAGTGCACTGTATTAATTGTATAGATTTGACGGAAGTCCTTCCCAATGGGTATATCTTATACTGTGCAGGATTTTCTGGGTTCCTAAAATGGATAACCCCTCACCAGAAAGTCACCCAAATAAATGGCCCAAGGCCAATTAGAATAAAATATTTAATAACAAAATATTCATAAAAAATCATTTACATAAGATCTTTCAAAAATGTTATACATAGACAATTTCTTAATAATTCCATCAGTGAAAAGAGTGTCCGGTAAGTGATGTAGATATGTATACTCCCTCACCTTCAAAAAGGAGTGAGTTCAACAAAGGGAGTGTTCCACAGACCAGATCCCTGACCAATGGCTGACAAAACCAACGTGTTTCATCAGTTAGACTTCATCAGGGGTAACTTGTTTGTGGACATAGAGAAACTATTTATAATTCGTAAAAAATTTAACATTTGATTTTAATAGGAAGTAAATATTATTATATATCTACCAAAATATTTTTTTTAGTAGGGATAGCTCTTGATAATGTCAAATATTACCTTTAAACATAAAGCTATATACTATTACGGACCACGTACGCTTTTTGCGCACTGAGGGTTACGAACTTAGTGTATCAGACGCTGCGCCGTGAGAATGAAACACGAGCGGTGCAGACGCTCACAGAATTATATACCGTAAACCTTGTTAACTAAACACAGTAAGAGTATGCTTATACTGTAAACCTTAATAATCAAATACTGTAATGATGTAACGCTTAAAACTTTTAACAATGTGCATGCTGTTTGAGCGATTAAGACGCTAAGAGAGCCCTAAGCAGGAAAGTGAGGACACAACACCGAATTTAGATTTAAAAACCACAGCAGCTCTAACACCGCTGTGGATGGTTTAGAGAAAAAGGGAAAAACACAATACAAGTTATACACTACAAACTAATAGGGAAATCTAAACAGAATAACAGAGAATAATATGAACAATTGCAAACAAGAGCAAACAAATGAGAACATAAATGGCGAACAAAATGACTACAGAGAAATATACATACGTGGGGATGATTCGCAAGCGCGACCTGGATCCAGCCCTCAGCTGTTCAGGAAGAAAGCCTTCAGAGACAGATGAGTCTGGCCAGGCACCGGTGGTCTTTATATACACAACATACATTCACAATACAATGGTACCTTATAATCTCATTGTTCATTGGGCACAGGAATGTGTCTCTACATTACAGCAAAGGTCATAGGTGGATTTGAACAGGTGGGCTGTGTCTTTCCCCAACTGCTCTGGTGGCAGGTATTCTCGGGATTTCCGCTGCATGTATAATTTACAGCAAATACAGTTAATGTTCATAAACTACTTTTGTACATAACTATACGCAGTAGCGAGCGATCCGTTCCTAACTAACATCGGAATGTTACCCTTAAAATACCCTACAGCTGGATACTAGACACCACCTTTCATCCTTTATCTGACCCTTCCTATCATGTAAAGAGGAATCTCTCTGTCCAGGAACAGTTTAAACTAAACATACTCGCTGACATTGTCTAGGGCAGGGGTGGGGAACCTCAGGCCCAAGGGCCGTATAAGGCCCTCAAAGCCACTTGATCCGGCCCAGCCAGGCTCACCTAAACGAGAGGAGATGCCAAGCGCTCGCTGAGATTTTACCACCAGCGGGCGCCCGGCTCCTCGGCAGGAGCTCACTCCTGAGCTCCAGCTTCTGGCTCAGGCAGTGTACATGTGTGGCTGTGCGGCGCTATGGGAGAGACATCATGAAATCTCTCCCATAGTTTCGAGGAGAGGGAGGGCAGCGGTCCGGAAGCAGGAGCAGGGCTGGTGAGCATTGTGGTTTTTTTTTCTTTCTTTTAATGTGTGTGTGTGTGTGTGTGTGTGTAAGCGGCACTACTAGGGGCATAACTACAGGGGAGTATCTAATGGGGAATATCTAATGAGCCAAAACAACTGACAGTGGGCATATCTAATGGGGCAAAACAACTGACTGGGGGCAAATCAAATTGGGCATAACAAGTGACGGGGGGCATATCTAATGGGGTAGAACAAGTGACTGGGGTTATATCTGCTGGGGCATAACAAATGACTGTAGGCAGGCTCATTTTTAAGTTGATAATTTTTGTATGGCCCCTAAGGATTTTCTAAATATCCAAATGACCCTTGGTAGAAAAAAGGTTCCCCACCCCTGGTCTAGGGGAATATCTACAATATACGCTATTTGGGTTAAATATGCTACGATCGAGGCGCACGCTACACGCTCACAAACTCTACCGTAAATGCGCATACCACGCGCGTGATCCCCGATGCGATCTTACGCAAATTGCGGATATGTGCACGCACGGCAGACTGAGTGTACGAGCAGCGGGCATGTGCATTGGGGTTAGTATATAAGGATATACATCATGATATTTTTCGACTTTGACAATCTAATATCAATAAATCTGTATGATTGGTGTTCTAAGTCACCTGGGTAGAGAAACAAAATATATTGAAGAGTTGTATCCTCTATATAATTAGAAAAAACATGAGAGTAAAAATAAATAAACTACCTTTTATAAAATTCCAAATTCAGCGTACTGAACTATTCCATTTTGTTCAGGTATGTGTCTTCATTTTTACTATAAAATTATATACTCCTTTATATATGTGTGTGTGTATATATATATATATATATATATATATATACGCATATGTGTCTTAATTTTTACTATAAAATTATATACTCCTTTATATATGTGTGTGTTTGTGTGTGTGTATATATATATATATATATATATATATAACGCATATTTGCTTTCTCTCAGTCCAATTTATGTCCCCATTCCACTTTTAGGTGGATTCACCACTACAGATATAGAGGCTCTAAATAGGGTCTGATTAAGAAGTCATCCTTAAGAACTACTTTTTACATGAAGAGACTATTTATATAAAAGGTATTTTATTTATTTTTACTCTCATGTTTTTTCTAATTATATAGAGGATACAACTCTTCAATAGATTTTGTTTCTCTACCCAGGTGACTTAGAACACCAATCATACATAAGATATAAGATCTATCCCTACTAAAAAAAAAATCTTTTGTTAGGTATATAATAATATTTACTTCCTATTAAAATCAAATTTTAAGTAATTTTTATGAATTATAAAGAGTTTCTCTATGTTCCCAAACAAGTTACCCAGATGAAACGCGTTGGTTTTGTCAGCCATTGGTCAGGGATCCGGTCTGTGGAAACACTCCCTTTGTTGAACTCACACCTTTATGAAGGTGAGGGAGTATACATATCTATATCACTTACCGGACACTCTTTTCACTGATGGAATTATTAAGAAATTGTCTATGTATAACATTTTTGAAAGATCTTATGTAAATGATTTTTTATGAATATTTTCTTATTAAATATTTTATTCTAATTGGTCTTGGGCCATTTGTTTGGGTGACTTTCTGGTGAGGGGTTATCCATTTTAGGAACCCAGAAAATCCTGCACAGTACAAGATATACCCATTGGGAAGGACTTCCGTCAAATCTATACAATCAATACAGCGCACTCAGGAATTGTGTTTTCTGATATATATATATATATATATATATATATATATATATATATGCACTGCTCTTAAAAGTAAAGGGAACACTTAAACAACACAATGTAACTCCAAGTCAATCACACTTCTATGACATCAAACTGTCCACTTAGGAAGCAACACTGATTGACAATCAATTTCACATGCTGTTGTGCAAATGGAATAGATAACAGGTGGAAATTATAGGCAGTTAGCAAGACACCCCCAATAAAGGAGTTGTTCTGCAGGTGGTGACCACAGACCACTTCTTAGCTCCTATGCTTTCTGGCTGATGATTTGGTCACTTTTGAAAGCTGGTGGTGCTTTCACTCTAGTGGTAGCATGAGACGGAGTCTACAACCCACACAAGTGGCTCAGGTAGTGCAGCTCATCCAGGATGGCACATCAATGCGAGCTGTGGCAAGAAGGTTTGCTGTGTCTGTCAGCGTAGTGTCCAGAGCATGGAGGCGCTACCAGGAGACAGGCCAGTACACCAGGAGACGTGGAGGAGGCCGTAGGAAGGCAACAACCCAGCAGCAGGACCGCTAACTCCGCTTTTGTGCAAAGAGGAACAGGAGGAGCACTGCCAGATCTGTGCAAAATGATCTCCAGCAAGCCACAAATGTGCATGTGTCTACTCAAACGATCAGAATCAGACTCCATGAGGGTGGTATGAGGGCCCGACGTCCACAGGTGGGGGTTGTGCTTACAGCCCAACACCGTTCAGGACGTTTGGCATTTGCCAGAGAACCCCAAGATTGGCAAATTTGCCACTGGCGCCCTGTGCTCTTCACAGATGAAAGCAGGTTCTCACTGAGCACGTGACAGAGTCTGGAGATGCCAAGGAGAACGTTCTGCTGCCTGCAACATCTTCCAGCATGATCGGTTTGGCAGTGGGTCAGTAATTGTGTGGGGTGGCATTTCTTTGGGGGGCCGCACAGCCCTCCATGTGCTCGCCAAAGGTAGCCTGACTGCCATTAGGTACAGAGATGAGATCCTCAGACCCCTTGTGAGACCATATGTTGGTGCGGTTGGCCCTGGGTTCCTCCTAATGCAAGACAATACTAGACCTTATGTGGCTGGAGTGTGTCAGCAGTTCCTGCAAGACAAAGGCATTGATGCTATGGACTGGCCCGCCCGTTCCCCAGACCTGAATCCAATTGAGCACATCTGGGACATCATGTCTTGCTCCATCCACCAACGCCATTTTGCACCACAGACTGTCCAGGAGTTGGCAGATGCTTTAGTCCAGGTCTGGGAGGAGATCCCTCAGGAGACCATACGCCACCTCATCAGGAGCATTCCCAGGCATTGTAGGGAGGTCATACAGGCACGTGGAGGCCACACACACTACTGAGCCTCATTTTTGACTTGTTTTAAGGACATTACATTAGTAATTCGTGTGTTTTTCCACTTTAATTTTGAGTGTGACTCCAAATCCAGACCTCCATGGGTTAATAAATTTGATTTCCATTGATAATTTTTGTGTGATTTTGTTGTCAGCACATTCAACTATGTAAAGAACAAAGTATTTAATAAGAATATTTCATTCATTCAGATCTAGGATGTGTTATTTTAGTGTTCCCTTTATTTTTTTGAGCAGTGTGTGTGTATCTGTGTATATATATATATTAGATATATATATTTTGGTAAAGCGGCACTCTGCAAGAAGACCTGAAGTAAATATTAAAGAATCAATAGCCGGTGCCCTCCAAACCAGGCTGCATCAGTTGGTGTAACGTAATGTAGAATCCATACAAGGCGGCACTCAGAATAAATAGACCAGGCAGGTTTAGTGTACCAACGTTTCAATGCTCTATTCGCGGCATTTTCATCAGGGTGCAGAACACAAGAGACATACAGCCACTCACCTAATATACCCGGTGAAACTGTCGCTGCCCGTCGCGTGCTCCAGCACATCAAAGTGACGTCATCTGACGCACGCTACATACGGGGACACGGAGAGAACCTCGTCCACGTGACCTATAGAAACCAATGGGGACAAAAGTATCAAGTAACCTGCCAACAAAACAGTGTAACAAGACCGATCAAATTCTATCCTCTTAGATATATTTATCTTTCTCCGGCAGGGTCCACAGGTTATCCACAGGATAACATTGGGATATGATGATGTGACAGCAGATTTGCAACAAACGGTCAAAGCTTTCGACCTCCCAGCATGCAACGGGCCTGTTTGTATATCCCCGCCTCCCGGCTCAGGCAAATCAGTTTTTGTTTGGTGCGGCAGGAGCCGGACCATGATCAGAGGGCTGCTGTTTAGCAGCCATAAGTTTTCTTATTTTATTTTTATAGTATTACTATTTTTTTGAGTGATCTTTCTAAGCATCTTATATGCACCTTAGAGTCGCTCCAACAACTCCCCGCTGGGTCGCGACAATGCTTACCCACCTGTACAGTGAGGCAGGCACAGGTTCTGGTGAACCTTCATGGGCCACTTTGCACAGACATTATCCAATGTAGCTGAGCAGTTTATACCAGCTCCTATACCAGTGATAGGTTTCTCTATTAACCCTTACATGCAACATTCATTCTGAGGTTTATACACCTAGGAAATTGTCAGCCTCTCAAAAAAGCAGGCTGAAAGGCTGGTGGTAAGTAAATCACATAGACATGACACAACATCGTCACAGTCTACACATGTTTTAGATGAGGATTCGTTGGAGGATGAGGACTCATTGCACTTCGGAATATCTCAGCTCAGTGGACATATCATCTGAGCTAATTAGTGCTATGTAAGCCATTCTATCCTTAGAAGAGGCAGCAGAGCCTGTGTTAAAAACTAAGGCAACTGTGTTTAAACATCCCAAAACAGCTGATGGAAATTTTGGGTTACGCCCAGTAGGAAGTTAGAATTCCAAGAAATGGAATTCCAATTATCCTCGTCCAGCTGGGGACTGTTTTTAAAAAAAAGGGAGATGGCTCCCAAAGTAGATTCGCAGGTCTTAGATTGGTGCGAAAATTTACATTGCTTTTGTTTTCAGCATCAATAAATGATGTCATGGGGGGTGTGGCTTGACTGGAACGGCAGCAGGAAGCAGGAAAAGGAGCTCCTGCTTATATAGGTCCTTTCTGCCTTTCTCTGACGTCCTAGAAGATGCTGGGGACTCCGTAAGGACCATGGGGAATAGACGTGCACCGCAGGAAATATGGGCACTTTAAGAAAGAATTTAGATGAGGATTCGTTGGAGGATGAGGACTCATTGCACTTCGGAATATCTCAGCTCAGTGGACATATCATCTGAGCTAATTAGTGCTATGTAAGCCATTCTATCCTTAGAAGAGGCAGCAGAGCCTGTGTTAAAAACTAAGGCAACTGTGTTTAAACATCCCAAAACAGCTGATGGAAATGGTTTGGATTGACTGGAACGGCAGCAGGAAGCAGGAAAAGGAGCTCCTGCTTATATAGGTCCTTTCTGCCTTTCTCTGACGTCCTAGAGGATGCTGGGGACTCCGTAAGGACCATGGGGAATAGACGTGCACCGCAGGAAATATGGGCACTTTAAGAAAGAATTTAGATGAGGATTCGTTGGAGGATGAGGACTCATTGCACTTCGGAATATCTCAGCTCAGTGGACATATCATCTGAGCTAATTAGTGCTATGTAAGCCATTCTATCCTTAGAAGAGGCAGCAGAGCCTGTGTTAAAAACTAAGGCAACTGTGTTTAAACATCCCAAAACAGCTGATGGAAATTTTGGGTTACGCCCAGTAGGAAGTTAGAATTCCAAGAAATGGAATTCCAATTATCCTCGTCCAGCTGGGGACTGTTTTTAAAAAAAAGGGAGATGGCTCCCAAAGTAGATTCGCAGGTCTTAGATTGGTGCGAAAATCTACATTGCTTTTGTTTTCAGCATCAATAAATGATGTCATGGGGGGTGTGGCTTGACTGGAACGGCAGCAGGAAGCAGGAAAAGGAGCTCCTGCTTATATAGGTCCTTTCTGCCTTTCTCTGACGTCCTAGAGGATGCTGGGGACTCCGTAAGGACCATGGGGAATAGACGTGCACCGCAGGAAATATGGGCACTTTAAGAAAGAATTTAGATTCTGGTGTGCTCTGGCTCCTCCCTCTATGCCCCTCCTCCAGACCTCAGTTTGAGACTGTGCCCGGACGAGCTGGGTGCTGTTCAGTGAGCTCTCCTGAGCTTGCTGTGAGAAAGTATTTTGTTAGGTTTTTTATTTTCAGGGAGCTCTGCTGGCAACAGACTCCCTGCATCGTGGGACTGAGGGGAGAGAAGTGGCTCTACTCTCTGAAGCTAGGTCCTGCTTCTTAGGCTACTGGACACCATTAGCTCCAGAGGGATCGTACACAGGATCTCACCTTTGTCGTCCGATCCCAGAGCCGTGCCGCATCCCCCCTCGCAGGACCGGAAGACAGAAACCGGGTGAGTGTGAGAAGCAAGAAGACTTCGAAGTCGGCGGCAGAAGACTCCGTTCTTCACTGAGGTAACGCACAGCACTGCAGCTGTGCGCCATTGCTCCAACACACCTCACATACTCCGGTCACTGTAAGGGTGCAGGGCGCAGGGGGGGGGGGGGGAGCCCTGGGCAGCATATGGACCTATTTTGGCAAAAGTACACATATGTACAGTTGGGCACTGTATATATGTATGAGCCCCCGCCAAGAAAATGTATATTTAAGCAGGACAGAAGCCCACCGTCGAGGGGGCGGGGCTTCTTCCTCAGCACTCACCGGTGCCATTTTTTCTCCACATACAGCTCCGCTGAGAGGAAGCTCCCCAGCCTCTCCCCTGCAGATACACGGTAGAAGAGGGTAAAAAGAGAGGGGGGGGGGCACATAATTAGGCGCAAAAATCAATATAAACAGCAGCTACTGGGTTAACATTAAGTTACTGTGTTATTCCTGGGTTAATAGCGCTGGGGTGTGTGCTGGCTTACTCTCTCTCTGTCTCTCCAAATGGCCTTGTGGGGGAATTGTCTTCAGATGAGCATTCCCTGAGTGTGTGGTGTGTCGGTACGTGTGTGTCGACATGTCTGAGGTAAAAGGCTCCCCTTAGTAGGTGATGGAGCAAATGTGTGTGTGAGTGGTGTCTCCGTCGACAACGCCAACACCTGTTTGGATATGTGTAATTAAGTGCTAAGGAAAATTTATTGCACAAAAGATTAGAGAACAGACTGGGAATCTACCCATGTCTGTCCCTATGTCGCAGAGACCTTCAGATTCTCTCAATGCTCACTATCCAAAATAATAGACACTGATATCGACACAGAGTCTGACTCCAGTGTCGACTACGATAATGCAAAGTTACAGCCAAAATGGCAGAAAAGTATTCAATATATGATTATTGTAATAAAAGATGATTTGCATATCACTGATGACTCATCTGTCCCTGACACGAGGGTACACATGTTTAAGGGGAAGAAAGCTGAGGTCAATTTCCCTCCTCTCATGAAGAAAAAGAGCGGGAATCTCCAGACAAGAGACTGCAGTTTCCCACAAATAATTCTCAGGCAGTATCATTTCCCCACTAGGGCCAGGATAAGATAGGAATCTTCCCCTAGGGTGTCACAAAAGGCAGCCCTGATGTTACAGCTATTCTCAGGGATCCTGCAGATAGCTTGCAGTAAAAGTACTTTGAAGTCCATTTACACACATTCTGGTACACTTCTCAGACCGGCGATTGTGTCGGCATGGCTTTATAGCGCTGTAGCAGCGTGGACAGATACCTTATCAGAAGAGATTGAGACCCTAGTATGTATATATATATGTATATATATATATATATAGATATATAAAAGATGCTGTCTTAGATATATATATATAAAACATGCCCAAAGAGACATTAGTCTACTGGGTTCTAGAGTCAACGCTATGTCGATTTCTGCTTGACGTGTCCTGTGGAACATGCAATGGACAGGTGATGCCGACTTAAGACGCATATGGAAGGTTTACCTTACAAGGCTGAGGATTGTGTGAAGAAGGGTTCTCGGACCTGGTCTCCACAGCTATAGCTTTTAATTCTGATATTTTGCCTTATATTCCAGCACAGCCTAAGAGAGCACGACATTATCAAATGCAGTCCTTTCGATCACAAAGAAACAAGAAAGTCCAAGGTGTGTCTTTTCTTGCCAGAGGCGGGGGCAGAGGAAAGAAGCTGCACAACACAGCTAGTTCCCAGGAACAGAAGTCCTCCCCAGTCTCTACAAAATCCACCGCATGTCGCTGGGGCTCCACAGGCTGAGCTAGGCCCGGTGGGTTCACTTCTTCGAAATTTCAGCCACAAGTGGGTTCACTCCCTGTTGGATCCCTGGGCAATAGATATTGTGTCTCAGGGATACAAGCTGGACTTCGAGGAGATGCCCCCTCACCGACGGCCCTGCCAGCTTCCCCCCACGAGAGGGAAATAGTGTTAACTGCAATTCACAAATTGTATCTTCCACAGGTGGTGGTCAAGGTTCCCCTCCTTCAACAAGGAGGGGGTTATTATTCGACCATGTTGTAGTCCCGAAACCGGACAGTTCAGTCAGACCCATATTGAATTTAAAATCCCTGAACATATACTTGAAAAGGTTCAAGTTCAGGATGGAATCGCTGTGAGCGGTCGTCGCAAGCCTGGAAGTGGGGGATTTTATGGTGTCTCTGGACATAAAGGATGCATACCTTCATGTCCCCATTTATCCAACTCATCAGGCGTACCTCACATTTGTGGTACAGGATTATCATTACCAATTTCAGACGTTGCCGTTTGGTCTCTCCACGGCACCGAGAATATTTACCAAGGTAATGGCGGAAATTATGGTACTGCTGCGGAAGCAAGGGGTCGCAATTATCCCGTACTTGGACAATCTCCTCATAAAAGCTTGATCAAGAGAGCAGTTGCTGATCAGCGTAGCACTTTCTCTGGAAGTGTAACGGCAACACGGCTGGAGTCTAAATATTCCAAAGTCGCAGTTGGTTCCTACGGCTTGTCTGCCTTTTCTAGGCATGATTCTAGACACAGACCAGAAAAGGGTTTATCTCCCGATAGAGAGAGCTCAGGAGCTCATGACACTGGTCAGGAACCTATTAAAACCAAAACAGGTGTCAGTGCATCCCTGCACTCGAGTCCTGGGAAGGATGGTGGCATCATACAAGGCCATTCCCTTCGGCAGGTTCCATGCGAGGACCTTTCAATGGGACTTACTGGACAAGTGGTCCGGATCACATCTTCAGATGCATCGGTTAATCACCCTATTCCCCAGGGCCAGTGTGTCTCTCCTGTGGTGGCTGCAGAATGCTCACCTTCTCGAGGGCCTCAGATTTGACATTCAGGACTGGGTCCTGGTGACCACGGATGCAAGCCTCCGAGGGTGGGGAGCAGTCACACAGGTAAGAAATTTCCAAGGTCTGTGGTCAAGTCAGGAGACATCAACATCCTGGAACTAAGGGCCGTATACAACGCCCTGCTTCGCGACCAACCGGTTCTGATTCAGTCAGACACCATCACCGCAGTGGCTCATGTAAACCGACAAGGTGGCACAAGGAGCAGGGTAGCGATGTCGGAAGCCACCAGAATTCTTTGCTGGGTGGAAAATCACGTAAGCGCACTGTCAGCAGTGTTCATCCCGGGAGTGGACAACTGGGAAGCAGACTTCCTCAGCAGACACGACCTCCATCCAGGAGAGTAGGGACTTCATCAGGAAGTCTTCACACAGATGAGGGCATCATGCCTCAACAAAAAACTACAGAGGTATTGCGCCAGGTCAAGAGACCCTCAGGCGATAGCTGTAGATGCCCTGGTGACACCGTGGGTGTTCCAGTCGGTCTGTATTTCCTCCTCTTCCTCTCATACCCAAGGTGCTGAGAATAATAACAAAAAGAGGAGTGAGAACGATATTCATTGTTCCAGGTTAGTCACGAAGGGCCGTGGCCTCTTCCTCTAAGACAGGACTTGTTGCAACAGGGGCCCTGTCTGTTCCAAGACTTACCGCGGCTGCGTTTGACGGCATGGCGGTTGAACGCCGGAACCTAGCAGAGAAAGGCATTCCGGATGAGGTCATTCCTACGCTGATAAAGGCTAGGAAGGACGTGACAGCTCAACATTATCACCGTATATAGCGAAAATATGTTGCTTGGTGTGAGGCCAGGAATGCCCCTACAGAGGAATTCCAGCTTGGCCGTTTCCTTTACTTCCTACGGTCAGGAGTGAATTTGGACCTAAAATTGGGGTCCATTAAGGTCCAGATTTCGGCCCTATCCATTTTCTTTCAAAAGGAGTTGACTTCTCTACCTGAAGTTCAGACGTTTGTAAAGGGAGTTCTGCATATTCAGCCCCCTTTTGTGCCTCCAGTGGCACCTTGGGATCTTAACGTGGTGTTGAGTTTCCTGAAATCCCACTGGTTTGAACCACTTAAAACGGTGGAGTTGAAATATCTCACGTGGAAGGTGGTCATGCTATTAGCCTTGGCTTCGGCTAGGCGTGTGTCAGAGTTGGCGGCTTTGTCACATAAAAGCCCCTCTCTGGTTTTCCATGCGGATAGAGCAGAATCGCGGACCCGTCCACAATTTCTGCCGAAAGTGGTTTCATCCTTTCATATAAACCAACCTACTGTGGTGCCTGTGGCTACTACGGACTTGGAGGATTCCGAGTTGCTTGATGTAGTCAGGGCTTTGAAGGTTTATGTAGCCAGAACGGCTAGGGTCAGAAAAACAGAGTCTTTGTTTATCCTGTATGCTTCCAACAAGCTTGGTGCTCCTGCTTCAAAGCAAACTATTGCTCGCTGGATCTGTAACACGATTCAGCAGGCTCATTCTGCGGCTGGATTGCCGCTGCCAAAATCAGTTCAGGCCCATTCCACCAGGAAGGTGGGCTCTTCTTGGGCGGCTGTCCGAGGGGTCTCGGCATTACATCTTTGCCGAGCGGCTACTTGGTCAGGTTCAAACACTTTTGCAAAGTTCTACAAGTTTGATACCCTGGCTGAGGAGGATCTTGTGTTTGCTCAATCGGTGCTGCAGAGTCATTCGCACTCTCCCGCCCGTTTAGGAGCTTTGGTATAATCCCCATGGTCCTTACGGAGTCCCCAGCATCCACTAGGACGTTAGAGAAAATAAGATTTTACTTACCGGTAAATCTTTTTCTCGTAGTCCGTAGTGGATGCTGGGCGCCCGTCCCAAGTGCGGACTTCTTCTGCAATGCTTGTATATAGTTATTGCTTAAATAAGGGTTATGTTATGGTTGCATCAGGATTGACCAGTTGCTCTTTTGTGGTTCATACTGTTTACTGGGTATGGTTATCACAAGTTGTACGGTGTGGCTGGTATTACCCTCGATTCCAAATCCTTTCCTAGTAATGTCAGCTCTTCCGGGCACAGTTTCTCTAACTGAGGTCTGGAGGAGGGACATAGAGGGAGGAGCCAGAGCACACCAGAATCTAAATTCTTTCTTAAAGTGCCCATGTCTCCTGTGGAGCCGTCTATCTCCCATGGTCCTTACGGAGTCCCCAGCATCCACTACAAACTACGAGAAATAGATTTACCGGTAAGTAAAATCTTATTTTTACAGCTGTCCTATGGACTCTTTTGGACCCTTTCTTGCCCCTCTGTGTGTTTTGACACCCCAGTGTGTAGGTTGCAGAGTCGGGGGGAGACATTCATTTTGCTTTTGCAGGTTGTGGCCTACACCCGGATCCGAAGCTGCGGACTGAAGTTGTGCAGAGATCCCACAGCGAACCGGACCTCAGCGAGGTAGCGCTGCTACTCACCGAGGGCTGTGCGCCCAGTCCATTCTTGTGCCTAGCCGTGCTGTTGGAGTCGTGTGGAGAGGCCGACTGGGGATCAGCGGTGACCACAGCGGGAGACACGGAGCGGAGCTGCTCTCCGGGCATCTGATGGGGCGCATACTACGGGGATTGGTGGTCTCAGCAGGGAGGCGTCAGGTTATTCAGCTCACCCACCCGCAGCCTGCCTTCTCCTACTGTCCGGCCATTGGAGCCCTGAGTCGTGGCAGCGGGGAATACACAGAGCGCTTGCCTGTCATCACGCCAGCAGTGTCCCGGCATCTCCCCCTCTCCTCTTAACACATGGTGCTATGGGGGAATCTGGTGGAGCTGTGAATTATAGAGGACATATACGTGGGGTTCCTATGCAGCCAGATACGCTACCCTGTGCCACTGCATCCTAGTACCCTCTCCTCTCCTGCCTTATTACTGACCTGGTTCACCCACCATAACTGGACAGTTTCTTTAGATTTGGGCTTCCCTGCCAGAAGTGACCATCTTGAAAACTGGCAATATAACCACATGCCCTCCTGAAACAGCCGCTTCTCTGGGAGCTACAGACACTGCCAGCCCATGATCAGTGCCCTTCACTACAGTCTCTGTGATTTCTGGCAGGGACTTCTGCCGCTGCAGCCCTACCTGGGCAG